>NC_064286.1:6671915-6795976 GCF_019186545.1 Solanum stenotomum
GGGCAAAACGGTTCAAAAGTCTCATATCGAAAAACGATATCCAAATCTGGAAATTTTTGATGTAAAATGATCCTTAAAGTATTTGGAAGGTAATGGTGAAAACCAATTTGAAAACGGAGTTGAAATCAATTCACAAACTCAATTTGAAGGAAAATTCACGTTCTTGAAGAAGCCTAAAATATTTGGATCCGAAACCCCGACTCGAAAATGAAATATCTCGTGAAAAAACATCTTACCCATGCTTAGATAAGTTCAAATATGAAATTTCATCAAAAACAGAGTTAAGATTGATCTTGAAATTCTCGATTTATCAAACTTTAACTTTTCCGGGAAAGTTCAAATTGTACACGGTTAATATGATGAAAATACTCGATTAATCAATAATTTTATGTTAAAATCGGTTTACTCATAACATAAGGATCGTAAATATACCTTTTTCATCAAAAATGGAGTCTAAATCGATAAAACCCCAATTTTTCCCAAGAGATTTACGGATATGAAAAAAAAACAGATAAAGAAATTATGAGAAAATGTCGAATTGAAGATTGAATACTAACCCTCATATTAATTCAAGAAGAAACTCATAAGAATCACTCCATTACGATCTATAGAACTCCCGATATGCTCAAAATACCAAATGAACACAGTCTGAGATTTTTATAACAGTACATGGTTGTTATGCAACAGAAAAACAGCAGTTAATCTTTCACTAAAAAGGTCGTAATTTCCTCATACGATAGTGAAATGACCCAATTCTTTTTTGTAAATGTCTTAAATAATGATACGGACTTGATCGTTCAATCGGATCTCAATTTCATGCTCGTTGCCCAGTCAAATATAATTTCTACTCGGCAAACAATTATTTCTTATTTTCCATAAAAGTCCAATCCCGGGTTAGCGAAAATGCACCCAAAATTTGCAGATAAGTCCTATAATTCATGCTCAAAATTTCAGAACTTTCGGAATAAGTTTTCGACCTTTAAAACTAATAATGAACCTTTTAGTTGTCATAATTTGCTGAAATAGTGTCAAAGCATCCAAAAAGCTTAAAAGCTCACACAAAACTCATTTGGCACTTTCCGAACACAAACCAAATATGCTACTAGCTTGAAAATGACATTTCGGACTCAATGAAATCGTCAGAATTTGAATTCGAGGTCTCCTTGATCCGGTATCTGATAAGGCGTCAAGTAACTAACTTTAGGCTCAAAAACTCGAAACGTACTCGGGGCCTCTAAAAATTCAACCAAGACTCATTCTAGACTTAGAATCACCCCCTGAATCCAACGGTGCCCTCGGAATTCCATTTCGAGCACCGGAACCTCGTTTGTTGACCAAAGTCAACTCTTGATTAAAATTTCACAATTTTAGCAACTTAGGACCTCAAATCTTCGTTTTAACTCCAAATTCGACTCCGTAAATTCTCATAGAACCGTTTTGACATTATAAAACTGCTGGAATCGACGAAAATCATTCGAGTCTCGAAACTCCAAATGACTCGAAGTAGCACTTTTAACCAAACTTTAACTCTTAAAAACTCAACTTTCCAATAACTTAACTTTTCATCAATTTTCCTTCAAACCAACTTCGAAAATACAACAATTAGGACTCGGGACAATTATCGGGAGGGGTAAAACGGTCATTTTATGAAAATTTCCAAAAATGACCTTTAGGGTCATTACATTATTCACCACTAAAAATCATGTTCGTCCTCGAACATAAAGTAGAAGAAGGCAAAAAATACTCGACGCTATCAACCCCGAGGTGAAATTTCCGAACTCAATAATTACTACTCCAAACGAACCCATTCTTAAACCTTATCCCAAAAATTCATATAAGGATTCCCAAATCAATCTTGACAACTTAACCCTCAAAGGGTTATTTCAAACCACCGACTAACTCAAAGACTGAATCTGAATCTAAGATCTCACAACCATAACGTATTTACCATGACAAACCCCTAATCATGTAACCACGAGAGAAATTTCGGAATCAATAACCACAGAAAAATCAAGGATGAACCTAAATCAATCACCAAGCTCTCACAATACACGAACCATCACCGACTCTAGAAAAAATTCCATTCTCATTACCACCTTTCCACAAGTCTGAGTCATACTAATCTGATGCATATCCATCGAGCACCCATCTTGGAATAATCACGCTTATCTAACCCATAGATAGAAATGATCAAGTATCCAACTGATGATCGGCCCATCCAAGCATATAAAACTTCTAAGGATGCCACCAAAACACTGAAGTAGGATCCGTAATTGTAGACAATTCCAGCAACGGAAGAACTAGGCCCACGGGCCACCTAAGCATCGAACCACTCCTAGCTGAACCATGCATACAGGGGCAAGATAAATACCAAAATAGCCAAAAACTGTAGCCACATACGGTAGCCTCTCTATACCTTTCCAAAAGCAAGATAACACTTGTAGAACTTCCAAAAACCTTCCACCACCCCAATACCACATAGAACCCACTATTTCTGAATCGGCCCACCCACACAAGTATTCTATTCTGCCAAAAGAGCATGAATCGGTCCATCCGATTCACCACTAGGCATCCACCCACAAAAGTAAAAACACGTCTGAACATAGACAGAGAATCATAATCCAAAACTATGTCTAAAATGAGGTAGGTGGTCACATAAGAATATACAAAACCAAAATTGAACAACCTAAGATATCCCTTCCACGATGTCCATAACACACCTTCCCATGCGTCTAACTTCACAATCAGCTAGTCCGGCCTCATAACAATCATAGACATACTCAATTTATCCATTTTCTCATACTCTTTACAATAATCCATTAAAGCCAACAATATCAATACTACCAGAACATCATAGTCACACCGGCCAGTTACTTTACCCTTAGACGACCACTAGTATCCAGTCATTCTTAGAAACACATCGTTGCTTCCAAAATTTTGAATTATGGTCCTTCCTCCTTCCATTGAAGCATTCCACAATCGATATGGGTCTCACCCAATCGCTAATAATCCAAGTTCTAAATGTCATAGTACTTTTTCATTGAGATAGAACTATTGAATCACGACCAATATCGATTACACGCGATCCTTTACTTACCCAGTTTCAACTATTATTCAAACCATCATATATCTCATGCCGAAACTTGAAGCAGTTCTTGGTCACTCCAATAATTCTGTATACTATGAGAACACAACCTGTATTTACCATCAAGGATCTATGTAACGCGTTACAACAGTTTGGATAATTCCATAAATAGAGTTATCAACGCAGTTCAAAATTCTCAATAACCATGTAGAGCTATAAGTCCTTCCGGTTGGACACTCGTAAGCCACCTACCATAAGCTGAACAATTCAAACCAATTCAAAAACTGCAGAATTCCTCATACATCAACGTTTACCACCAACACCAATACCAAGTGTTCAGAAAGTAACTGATAACACATCATACATTTGTGCTGAACCAGTCCACCTTGCATTGTCATATCTAACATAAAAGCAAAAATTTACATAATCCTCAACTTCAAACTAAGGATCCACACGTGATGTCTTATTCCTTCACATCTCTTAACTTATATCCATCGCGCAAGACTCTTGTTCTTCCAGTAAATCATTTATCATTATAGTTTCTTGGTCAAACATCCACCGCATATTACCTTTTACCTTAAGTCAAACTTCTCAAATGAAACTTCATCGAACTCTTCTACAATCACAAGTATTTAACTGCTACAACTCAAACCATGCAAAAGTCCTTCCAATGGCTAAAAAGTTGATAGAACCAATCATCTCTTACCTTGCCAACCCACATTTTGACAAAACCAACCCAATTCCTTTTTAATCGTACCTTCTCTCTAAAATCCTTAATTGCCTTTACACGAGTATACTTGTTAAAACTTTCTTCATCCATGGCTTATTGTTGCCCATTTCTTTTGACTCATCATGAAGTCATTAGTTCTCAATATAATCATGACCACCCAAGGGTCGTATCTTGTCCTAGAAACAAGATAGGATCGATTCACTCGATCCACCACTATAACTTTCCTTATAATTTATGTTTAACTCAAGCGTTCATAGTAGCAACCACTTGATTTCTCAATCGAGAATGCAACATCAACCTTCTGACCCGATTAGGTGAAACAGCTGACAACTTAGATTTCTCCGCTTCCATATATCACTAGTACCACATCATGAACAACCGCTAAATCCACCACTAGAAGACATCAGATCCATTGAGAAGGTCGTACTCAAACAACCTGTTCATTTACACTCATTAAATAGTTGCAAAACATTACCAAAGCACTTCAGTCTCCGGCCGAAAATGATATGCACAATTTCGTAAGCCCGATCGATGGCAGAAACAACATAGCCCATAACCCTAACCAAGATAACACGAGTACCGTCGTAGTCGCCGTACAATGACCCTGTAATGATATACACCCACACTATAAAACCACCGTAGAACTTCTGATTTTGGTTGGTGCAACTTCATCATCATAATATACTACGCAATCCATTCCCTTATGACGAACTTCACAAACTGTAGTTTCCAAAGTCGCAGCACTCTCAACATAGTCATTCTCTTACTTACACCATTCTTCATTGTCTAGCCACTTCCGTCGTATAAGTCACACAAGCACTATTCTCGTTGTTGAATAAATGACCGGAGAAATAAGACGTTCCTGAAGTCTCTTAATAAATGTTCATCTTCCAATACCATAAACTCAAAACACATCCCTTGGCCACAACCTTACTCACTCGTCTCGAAGAGAATTCCATGTCTGATCACACTTCCTTTCCACAAGCCTATCACCTCCGCATCAAAACCAGATCTAACACTAAAATCACGCGATGACACCTAAACTCGCACCCACGCAGGACCAACCACGAGTCATTACAATGAGAGAGAGAACAGAGTGAAGTGATAAGAATTAGATCGGACCAAGGACGCACGATAGAGAATCAAGTGATAAAGATCTTTCCTAAAAGTCACCATAGCCTCTCGAAGATAAGTACAGACGTCTCCGTACCGATCCTCGAGACGCTACTTTGACTTGGCTTGTACACGTGAGACCTATGAACCTGGGGCTCTGATACCATTTTTGTCACATCCCAAATCCGGATGTGATGGCACGTGTCCATTTCCCACCGAACACGTCAGCCTAACCCAACCACAACGATAGAGAAGTAGAAATACGAGAATAAAAGATAATAAATAAGCGGAAGACTTTAATTAAGACTCAACACTACCCAGAATTTGGTTGTCACATGTACAAACCTCTAAATATAGAATTCCAATAAAAATATACAAGTCTCAGAGTATAGTTCTCGAATAGAACAAAACTGAAAGTAAAGATAACTCAAGGGCACGTTTGGAATGGACCGCTACCTCTCGAGTATGTCCCCAAGCTGAATCTGCTAAAGAAACTACTAAGCCGAATCTGAGAGAGAGCTGTCAACTTACACAATTGTGTAGAAGCAAGGGTGAGTACCGAAAACCACAGGTACTCGCAAGTAACTCTAAACTAAGCAAAACTAGCAGCTACAAACAACTCCTTTCAATCCCAACCGAACCACCAAAACTTCAATCTCGCAGCAAACCAACCAACCTATACTAAACAGATCATATTCAACAGCCAGAACCAATAGTATATCCTCATCAACCTCAGATCAACAAATAAGAGCAAGTAGATCAAATTCCACATAAGAAGGGTAAACCGATACAATCCACACATCACAGACAAAGACAAGGCAAATGGGATGCAAAATGCAATAATGATGTTATGTAGTCGTGATGCATGTCTGTCCTACGATACACATCTATTGACGTAATCAGTCCGCGCTGAATACTCAAATCAGAACCCATAGAGGCCACACATGGACCATGTATCACCGCTGGAACCGGATCCTATCGGCATCCAAATTGCTAGCCGGAGCTAGCCCATCTCATATATCTCTAGCCGGAGCTAGTGTCAACTGTGTCTCATATCCATCCATTCTCATATCAATGTCTCAGAACTCATGTAACAGATAGTTCACGCATGGGATGAATAATGAATATGCATATGTCATCAATCACAATCATATCACGATCACATCATAGTATTACACATCATCTATCTCAATCACAACCATATCACGACCACATCATAGCATTACACATCACCTGTCTCAATCACAACCATATCACGACCACATCATAGTATTACACATCACCTGTCTTAATCACAACCATATCACGACCACATCATAGCATTACACATCACCTATCTCAATCCAGGGGCGGATCTACGTTGGACGAAAGGGGTTCATCCGAACCCCCTTCGTCGAAAAATTACACTATATATATAAGATTAAATTTTTAATATATGTGTATATATATACTATTGAACCCCCTGAACATACACCAAAGGCGTAGCTCAGTGGCGTTGGGGGTTCAAGAATTCGCTCTACTGCGCACGAGGTCGCGTGTTCGAATCCGGGCAGAGGCATTTCTTTTACCAGCTTATATTAAGCGTTTTAATTTATTTTTTTAAATAATAATGCAATCAGAAAACGATGTTTAGTTCCAAAAAATTAAAATGCTGATTGGGAATTTAGGATTTATTAGTTTAATCCCTAATTATAAAGTCAAATATTAAAAAATCCTTTTCTTCTTGATTCAACCGTTTAATCCGACCCGTTTATATCCGATTCGACCCGTTTATCTATGGATATTATTTACGTGATTAATTTTTTTTGAACCCCCTTGATGAAAATCCTCCCTCCGCCACTGCCNAATGGGACGTCAATACGAATAAAAATGTACTGTATGTAACGCGGAAAGTAGAATCATAAGTAGCTACTGTAAAAGGGTAATAGAGATACTACCTGAAACTGAAACTCAAATAAGCCTCATGGGTGACATTTGGCCTCCTACTATTTAAATATGCATGTATACACTCGTATAATCGTATGCCGTGAATACATATTTATTGATACAAATGCATGCATACCAAACCAAATGCTAGTAATGGTGGTGCTTCCCGATAGCAAACCGACATCATATTCACCAACTTGTGGTCATCGGTATCTCATAAGTATAAATATAGGCAATAGGCCTCATACCTTTCGATTATAGCTCGGGAGTAGAATGCATAACATGTTATGGATTCATAACACATATATGTTTCCATTGTCATATTGTCAATCTTGGCCCGTTTGTACTCTTGTTCTCATAACCTCATAATCACTTTCGTATGACATGTAACCATCTCATGGAATCTCATATATTCTTCCGAATAAGCTTGAAAACTTAACTCAACTTTTAGAAAGATAATCTAACCTTGAAGATGTTCATAACAAGTTTAAGGTGATTTACTTAGTTCCTATACTTGGTTCCTAGATAATATATAAAAAAAAAAGTATTTTAAAAATCGAGTGTTCTAATAATTTAAACATTTAAGTTATATTTGAGAGTTTTGAAAATCGTGTGTTACTTTAAAGATTTTTCATAATAAACTTTAGTGGGGAAAGAGGGTTGGTTACAAATAATAAAGGTATCAAGTAATATTTTTAAGTCACACCACCGAAAGAAGAATAAGAATTCATACAAATGGACATATAATCACCGAAACCGATAAAATAACATGTAGATGTCGAATACCCTATTTACTCGAACGAGTGGAATATCAAAATACTAGAATTATGTAAATAATTCATATGAGATCCCAATGCCTTTCATAGAAGGTCTTTTTCTAGAAAGAGAATAGCAAAATATCACATTTGTTGTGCTAAAAAGAAGGACAAAGCTTAGCCTTAACATACTTTTCCAATGAACGCTCGAATGCCCGCAGCTTCTTCAGAAAAGTTTTTCCTTACGTCCCAAGCTTTGCAAACACTATATATATATATATATATATATATATATATACACACAACTGGTACGCACCTATAAAAAATCTATTATTGAGCTTAAATTGACAGATTTTCCATAGGGCCTCAACTTGGCGAAACGTCCATAGAACTTCGTAAAGATAATCATAAAAGAGTTCTGAGATGATTATCTAAGCAAACTAAGTGTAAACCTTGAAGAAACACCAATAACTACAAATTTATATCTTCAAAAACTAGCTCCAAACGCAATTAATAGAAGGGAAAAATGATTGTCATGTGTAGAGATTACGTTTCTAGGCACGGGGGCAACCTTTAATGGTAGAAATCACTAAAAATTAACCTTCATCATGCAAGAACTCCATTAGAACCCTCTATTCAGCTTTCTTTCTGCTTAGGAAGTGAAAATAAATGTTTTTATGGGTTAAAATGTCGAGTAGCCGACATACCACGTTTTTTTATCCGACCCTATTCGCGACTCGGATTCTACCTAGGCAGTCCGCAGTAAAATCCTCATAATTTTTTACGCCGATGTCGATTGGATACGGGGTTTTGTGCGTTGCAAACTAGACTCGTAGGCCTTAGATTTGATAGGTCATGGTCCTTGTAACTCTTTATATATTCGGAGAAAATATCCAAGACAGTTGACCCAAAGTTAAGAAAATTTTATTAGAGAAACTTCGATAACTTTTGCCGACCTTAGTTTTGCAAATTTTCTTGACTTTAAAACTTAACATACGACCATTGTGCTAGTATAATACCTCGTAACAGATTATTCTTAGCATGTTAGACACTCACAGGCTTATCCCCAAGGTATGTAATAATTTAAACCTTTCAAACGGGCGAAGTGCTACCCGAGCCATTTTTTTAATCCTGAACTTTATTTGAGGGGTACCTTTGACCTAAAACTTCAGTTTAGTTCCTTGATATTGCCACCCATTTGAAATCTTAATCTCCAATATATACAAGAGAAAAGACATAAAGTCGACATTGAAGTTGTCCCGAATTTTAAAAAAGACACCTTAACTTTGCGGGTGTCCTATTATCCCACGAAACCATCTAAATCCTCAATAAATATACCATTTTGATTAATTTTAACACCACTCATATTGTCACGAAATATGGGCGCGTGATACAGCTTCAGACCAACGCAAAATTGCCATGTGGCACTCCCAATTTGACTTATTTTGAAAAAACCCCATAAAAATCCATGTATTAATTTTTTTTTACCTTTATTAGGAATAGTTTTTATTTTTTCAAATCTTTTCTCATCTTCCATACCATCACTAGCTTATCCATATTTCTTGGGCATCCATGTCTTTCTTCCTTTTTTTTTTCCTTTTTTTCTTTTTCATTTTATGGTCATTGTTTTTTAAAAAAAACTAATGTTGTTGTGTTCATTCTTATTTTTTTTAATTTTTTTTAAATAACAAATTAGTTTAGTAATTTTTTCCTCCTACAAATCAAGGTTGGGATTTTGGAGCAATGAAACTATGAAAAACTTGATTTGAGAGTAAGGAGTTGGAGAAGGTGGTGATTTAAATTTCAGATTTTGACTTGGTGATATTTTGAGTATTTGAATTTGGATTATTTGACAGTGTTTATTGTCATAAATAAATTAATTGGTGGTAGTTAACAAATAATTGGTAGTGTTACTGTGAAATCAGTCCCGCCACAGCGGGATTGATGATTGTTGCAACGATGATGAAGGAATGGCTACTTGAAGAACACAAATTGAGGCGAAGAAGAAAGAGAAAAAGAAAAAAAAGAGCAAAGAAATCAAATAAAAATAATTAAAAATGACTTTTAACACGTGCCAAGTGACTATTAGTGTGTGACTTACAAATATTTTGGTATAAGTGGTATTGGGTGAAAAATGGAGTATACATACTATTTTGAAGTTGTTCAATAGGGTAATAGGACATTCGCAAAGTTAAAGTGTCTTTTTGATAATTCGGGACAACTTTAATGGTTACTTTATGTCTTTTCTCTATATACAATACCAAGTCACATACACCTCATATAACCATGCCATACTACGCCACATATATTATGCAAGAATTGAGAAAAAGTATGGGATCTTACATACTTGAATATGTGTAATGAATGATTGTTATGTCTAGCTAGACAATGAAGGTTATATGAAAATCCTTGAAGGATTTAAAAGGTCTTAAAGCAGTTCCATTGAGGACCCCAATGGTTGTGAGATTGCTTAACTTAAAGAAAGATCAATTTTGATCTCATAAAAATNNGAAGTAGCACTTTTAACCAAACTTTAACTCTTAAAAACTCAACTTTCCAATAACTGAACTTTTCATCAATTTTCCTTCAAACCAACTTCGAAAATTCAACAATTAGGACTCGGGGCAATTATCGGGAGGGGTAAAACGGTCATTTTATGAAAATTTCCAAAAATGATCTTTAGGGTCATTAGAAAAATATCATGTATTAGTGCGATGGGTGCACATACAAATTAAAGATTTTACAGATGCCGGAAACTGTGTAATTTTTCTTTGAAAGTAGATATTCCAGCCACCATGTATGAAAATAATGGTGCATGTATAGCTCGATTGAAGGAAAGATACGTCAAAGGAGACTGGACAAAGTACATTTCACCAAAGTTCTTCTCCACACATGATCCTCGACAAAATGGTGAGATAGAAGCTTAAAAGATCTGTTCAAGTGATAATCTTACAGATTTATTCACTAAGACGTTGCCAACATCAACATTTGAGAAGTTGAGATATAAGATTGGAATGTGTCACCTCAAAGATATCAAGTAAAGCTTTCATCAGGGGGAGTGAAATACGCATTGTACTCTTTTCCTTAGCCATGGTTTTGTCTCAATTGGGTTTTCCTGGTAAGGTTTTTAATGAGGCAACACTCGAAACGTATTATGAGATATGTGTACTCTTTTTCCTTCACTAGGCTTTTTCCCACTGAATTTTTCCTAGTAAGATTTTAACGAGATACATTATCTATGAACATCCAAGTGGAAGTGTTATAAATCCATTGAACTAAGTGGATTGTCCATTGAGTTTTTCCATAAACTTATACTTATCATCTCTATATATTCCCTAGGTTCTATGAACCTTTTTAATTTGTATAAGAATATATCTATTTATTATGATGACACTTAATATGATGACTTTTGGAGTGATTTTTCACACTATAAATAGGGTTGTTCATTCACCATTGTAAGAGACATGAAAACATTTGAATAAGATGATCTCTACATTCCACTCCCCATATATCTTGTCTATATTATATTGTTTGTAGTATATTGCTTATATTTTACAACGGTTGCTACACTTATGGGAAATCCCATTACCATTTTTCAATATATATAATGGCGCAAAATGTCTTCTTGATTTGGCAACAATGACAAGTGCATGTATTCTGATGTAAATGGCTCTATTGAATTGACAAAGAATTGAGCATTTTGACTTTCACATTTTAGTGGAGTGAAAGGAATAGTTTCTTCTTTGATAGTATTCAACTTTCTAACTTTTTGTTTCTTTATTTGACACTGATTTGGCTTTTGGTTTTCATATGAAATGAATATTGATGATTGTGAGGTTTTGCAACTATGCATTCCTTTATAAGCCCTGCAATTTCAAATGTAACATTCATCTTAGATACAAATCCAAATAATTCAGTGCACTAAGCTTTCACTATACTGATCTTGCATATCTGCAAGGCAGTATTTATAAAGTTCAAACTTTTAACCTCCTGATCACATGACAATAATTTTATCAGTTACGTCAAGGCTCCGCTTCTCCCAACTAAATACTTATAAGAACTAATCTTAATTTTATTAAATAAACACACTTGTTCTTGTTCAATAGGCAAACATACTTCATGAGGTATCTAAAGGAGTAATAGGTTTGTCTAAATGGAAATAAAATGGTAACTACTTCAGGGGGTTGTCTATATTTTTCAAAATTATCACTAGCTAATAAACGTGAAAAGTGTGGTTGTCATAATATGAAAAATGGTTTACCAACCAAAAAAGATAAGGGAGAAAAGAAAAAGAAAAATAAAAAAGGGGTTTTTTTTATTTACCTTGGATGAATAGCTCCTAAAATGTTTTTCTGCAGACCAAGGGTTCGATTGGGGACCAACAATGGTTCTCGAGTGCCGGCCACGTTCAAGGTATAGGCTCGGGGTGTGACAATAACCATCATCATAATTAAAACTTTCAACCTCTGTCCCACATACTCATAACTTATTTGCTCCATTGCTGCATTTTCTTTCTACAAATCCAACAAAAAAAATTAGAAAAAAATTCAATACCTCAATTTCAAGAAACTATAGAAAATTATTTAATTGAGGACTAAAATTAATTCACCTTTTCTTATGTTGTCCTTGATCCCTCAATTGACAATGATTTGTCTAGAGAGGAAAGTATTTTCTCAAGAAGTAAATCACATTCCTCTGGTGAAGCCAGAGGATCAAACTGGTTTACAAACTCTTTCCCTTGAGTAATTACACTTTCTTTATCCCAAGCTTTAACTTTCTCCATTTGGGGATCAATCTTTAGTGACAAAATAGCAAAAAGATTCAATCTTTAGTGACAAACAAGCAAAAAGATTCAATTTTCAGGGACAAAAGAGCAAAATGATTCAATCTTTAGTGACAAAAATGCAAAAAGATTCAAACTTCAGTGACAAAAGAGCAAAAAGATTCAATCTTTAAGGTAAAAAAAATTTAAGATTTTCAAGAAGTTCTACCTTTTTCAAAATTAATTAATTGAGGATATAATACATAAAAAAAATTGTCATTTCTTGATTTGTAAAAATGGACAAGTAAAAATAAAAAATTGAACAAATAATTAGAGACAAAGGAGTATCATGAATTTGAATAGTGATATACTCAATTTTTTGGTACATAGCATAATAATAAGAAATAAACACATGTCAAGTTGCATTGATACTATAAATATTTCGTTACAATGTCAACATAACTAAGATTTTAATTTCCATATAGAGATATAGTACCAAAATAAACTTTTAACAGATAATAATACAATAGGACAAAAAAAACACATGGGGTCTAGTTTTATATAGTCCACAAGCTCCATTTATCAATCACTTAAAGATCATATATATCTCAAATATAGAAATGGCTGAGGAGGAAGAGATAAAGCAAAAGGCCCAACAAATGGAGGAGAAAAGCACTTGCAAGGTTTGTGTTACAGGAGGTGCAGGGTACATAGGTTCTTCTCTTGTTAAAAAACTTTTGGACAAAGGTTACATTGTTCATGCTACACTAAGAAACTTAGGTATGTTGAGTGGGTATTTTCATAGATATTTTGATTGAATCAACGAGAACAGAAAAAAAAAAAAAAAAAAAGACTAGTGTTTTTACACAGAATTTATTTTTCCAGTATTTCAATGAAAATCTGTTTTCCATGTATGTTTTCATAGTGTGTGTGTGGATGTTTTTTAAAATGATTAGTTAAGTTGATTTAAATGTAGAGGATGAGTCAAAGGTGGGACTATTGAAGAGCTTAATTGGTGCAGATGAAAGATTAAAGTTATTTGAAGCTGACATTTATAGAGCTGAGGAATTTGAGGAAGCTATTCAAGGCTGTGAATTTGTTTTCCATGTTGCCACCCCTTCATTGCATTATGAAGGATCTCAGGTATGGAATTCCACTGATGATACTCATCAATGCCTCTTTTCAGGATCGGATCTAGGAGGGGTGAGGGTGTTCACTCGATAACAATTATATATAGGGCTTCAGAATTTATCTTGAAGTTCCAAGTTCAAATCGTAGATACTATTTGAATTCGGTGAAAATTTTGGATCCATCACTGCCTCTCATCCCAAATTATAATTGAGTTTGAATTATGTGCATTGATATTATAATTTATTTATTTTTATCATCAAATGAAATTGATTTATAATAATATGTTATTATATACTCATATTTGTTATGGTCAACACTTTTTACTTAGTTTCATATATATAAATTTTATTTTTAAATAAATCTTGTTTCTTTTATTTGTAATCTTGACCTTAATATATGAAACAGTACAAAGATAGAACAGAGGCAACAGTTGATGGAGTGAAGAAAATTGGAAGGATTTGCCTTAAAAGTGGGACAGTTAAGAGACTTATTTATACTGCCTCTATTATAGCTGCCTCCCCATTAAAGGAAGATGGAATTACTTTCAAACAATTAGTGGATGAAACATGTTGGACACCTCTTAATTTCTCAAATCCTTACAACCAACAGTGGCTTTGGGTGAGCTTAATTAATGTATTTATTTACGTTTCTATATGCTGCATTATATTACTATCATCCTATATTAATTTGATATGATTTGATTTTGGCAAAATGTGGTATTATAAGTGGATAATAGTAGTCTGTTCGACTTCAATTTACATGACATGAAATTTGATTTCCGTTAGCACTATTTTACTATTTTGATTTATAAATACAACCAAACCTCTCTATAGTAACAAAGTTTGTCGAAAAGTTTCTAGGTTGTTATAATGGGCATAATACATAAATAGGTTCTTTAACTTGGTCTCATCTCATATTTATGTGTTGGGTTCGAAAGTGATTAGGACGTCATGCAAAAACTTACAATTGTAAATCATAAGACGATAAATTAGACGACACATAAAACTATACTAAACGACATAATATTATTATATGATATGACCAATTGGCCTACATAATTAAAAACATAAAAACTGTAGATATAAAATCTCCCCATAAACAAAAGTCTCTAAACAACTACATTGTGGAATCTATTGTATTATGCTATGAGAAGAGGAATCTTCAATTTATTGAGTTCCAAATCTTTCATCTAAGGAAAGAATAAATCAAATATGGAAGAGAATTATATTTTTCTTTCAGGAAAAGTAAAAACATTTATGTTAATGTTTTGACTTTTCTTTAAGGAAAAAGTAAAACTCAAATATGGCAAGAAAATCAGCGCAAAACCCTAACATTATGTTCTCCAACTTTGAGTGTGCACGGATAGACACTTAAACTTGTATAAAGTTAAACAAATGGACACACATGTCCTATGTGATATCATACATGGAAATTTTCATCATATGTGGTGTCTTATGTGTATTATGCCAAGTAGGACTCGTGTGTCTACTTGTTTAACTTTATACAAGTTTAAGTGTCAACTTGTGCACACCCAAAGTTGGAGGTATAAATGTGAAATGAGGACAAGTTAAAGGACATATTTATGTATTATGTAGTTATAATGAGGTGTTGTTATATATATATATATATAACATTTATATCTCATTTAGTTGTTATAAACAGAAGTGTGCAATTTTTTATTTATTATGAATATAGTTATGTAAATAACTTTTACATAGTCGGCATATATAACTTAAATTCTCTTATATATTATTATAGGATTATGTAGAGTCAAAGATGTTAGCTGAGAAAGAGGTGTTGAAGTTTGAGAAGGAAGGTTTGGATGTTGTGGCCTTGTGGGTGGACACACTTTTTTGCCTTATATCCCATCAACTTCTGCTATGTTCTTGTCAGTGTTCACTCAAGAGGAGAAATTGTGTAATATAATCAAGTTTTTAGAGGAACTTAATGGAAAAGTTCCAATAGTGCATATTGAAGATGTGTCTGAAGCTCATATGTTCTTCATGAATAATGTTGGTTCTCTCAATGGGCGTTTCTTGTGTGCTAGCTCATTTGTTTCTACTGCAGAGATTGGCAATTACTATCAACACAATTATCCAGAGTTTAAGGTCAACCAAGAGTAAGATATTATTATCAATCTTGCATTCTACATTACATTACTTCCTTGATAACCAACTTGGATTGTAGTGGGATGGTTGAGTTTCCTTTCACACTTAATCAAAGGTTTTGGGATGGTCAAGGGGTAGGGTCGGGGGAATGGGGTGGGTAAGGTCGTAAGGAGGATAAAATATGCATAGAATATATCTATTAAGGAAGTCATTTTCTTCGTTTTTAAGGCCTTTTCATGTGCGGACCTGATTCTTTTTCATGAGCCAATCACGTGAGAATTCTTTTTAATATAGGTGGCGGTGAGATTCGATCTCAGGACCTTTGCTTACTCTGATACCATGTTGATGTGTGTGACCATCTCATTCAAAAATTTAAGCTGGTATCTCAACACGCACCCCTTGACCACCCCCCACCCCCCAATATAGAAATTTGATCAATTGGTCACATGGAGTAAAATTTCCTGTCACGAATATGGTGATATTTTTGTCAAATGTGATTTTTAGTTTCCTTTCATAAAACTTGTCAATCTCAGGTACTTGAATGGCCCCAAGAGAGAAATCAAGTGGGGATCAAAAAAGTTGGTTGAAAAAGGTTTTGTGTACAAATATGGAATGAAGGAGCTACTTGATGATTGTGTTACTTCTGCTAGGAAGAATGGCATTTTATAGCCACAATGAACAATTTGATTTATGTTGTGTTTTAAAATTTGTGGCCAGACCTTTGAATTTATTATATAGCTAATAAATTTGGACTATGGTGTCTTTTTCGAAAAAAATAATTGTTGCTACACTTGTAGGAAATACGGTTTCCATTTTTCAATATAATGGCGCTAAATGTCAAAAGGAAAAGAAATTTCGGCCAGTAAATATATTAATCAATCAGAAAAAAATTAAAAGAAAAAAGAAAAAAAATCGGCAAATAATATAACAATCAATCAATAAAAAAAAACTTGGATCAACTTGAATTGACTCAAATTAAAGAAAAAAAGGATATCAATCTATTATTAGGCTTCCCAAGGCAACTTAATTAACTAGTTTCTGAATCAAAATTTTAATTTGTTACAGACATGACATTATATATTTTAGACAAATCTTAGAGCCACTTGACATTTTTTNCGCAACATGACAAATAAAAGTGGACAGAGGGAGTATTAATCAATCAGAAAAAAATTAAAAGAAAAAGAAAAAAAATGGGCGAATAATACAACAATCAATCAATAAAAAAGAGCTTGGATCAACTCGAATCGACTCAAATTAAAGAAAAAAAGGATATCAATCTATTCTTAGGCTTCCCAAGGCAACTTAATAAACTAGTTTCTGAATGAAAATTTTAATTTGTTACAGACATGACATTATATATTTTAGACAAATCTTAGAGCCACTTGACATTATTTTTTTTTATCGCTTGTAACAAGTGGTGTCAAAATTTATGGTATAGTACATTGCCAAAAAAAGTTCTTTTATAATTGGCACAGGAGAAAAAACAAAATAGTACAAAAAGTAGACTTTTCCAAAGAGTTGGCTCTCAAGTTAGTGTCGATCAAAAAAACACTCGATATGACCCAATTCTAGGTCAGAGGTTCAAATCCTAAGTGTGACTCTCTGGCATCTTATGAATTCCTGACGTTGTTACTACTCTTAAATTAGTTGAAATATTCAGAAATGTCGATCATCAAGTTAGGATCATGAACATCAAGTTGATCATCCACTGATGAATCCCAGTCTCTGCAAAAAGGCGATTCAATTATTGAAGTTGGCGTTGAGCTAAACACAATACGATCCGATTCTGAGCTCTGAAAAATCTTGTCCATCTCAAACTCCTCTTCTTGATTTGGCAACAATGACAAGTACATGGATTCTGATGTAAATGGCTCTATTGAATTGGCAAAAAATTGGGCATTTTGACTTTCACATTTTAGTGGAGTGAAAGGAACATTTTCTTCTTTGATAGTATTCAACTTTTCAACTCTTTGTTTCTTTATTTGACACTGATTTGGCTTTTGATTTTCATATGAAAGGAATATTGATGATTGTGAGGTTTTGCAACTATGCATTCCTTTATATGTCACTTCAAAGACTAAAGGGTCTTCTTTTGATTTTTGAACTTGTTTTGTTGCTAAACAGCCTTGTGTATTCCTGTGAGTGCACCTATAATAAGCCCTGCAATTTCAAATGTAACTTTCATCTTAGATACAAATCCAGATGATTCAATGCACTAAGTTTCCGCTATTTACATAGTTCCTAATCACATGACAATAACTTTATCAATTACGTCAGACTGCCCTTCTCCCAAGTAAATAATTAGAACAAATCTTAATTTTATTCAAGAAACAAATTTGTTCTTGTTCAATAAGCAAACATACTTCAAGTATCTAATAGAGTAATAGGTTTGTCTAAATGGAAATAGAAGTGTAACTACTTTAGGGGGTTGTTTATATTTTTGGACACCCTTCAAGCCCAAAAGTTGAATTGTTGTGAATTTAATGACATTTTTGCATTGAATATTCTATAACTTCAAAACTATCAACTAGCAAACAAAAGTGAAAAGGGGTGGTTGTCATAATATGAAAATAGTTTAACAACCAAAAAAAGAAAGGAAAAAAGCAAAAGAAAAAGAAGAAAAGGAGTTTCTTTTTCTTTTTCTTTTACCTTGGATTAATAGCTCCTAAAATGTTTTTCTGCCCATATTTTCTCCAACTATAACCATCATCATGATTAAAACTTTCAAGCTCTGTCCCATATACTTTAACTTGTTTGCTCCATTGCTGCATTTTCTTTCTACAGATCCAACCAAAGAAAAAAATTAGAAAAAATTCCAATACCTCAATTTCAAGAAACCATAGAAAATGATTTAATTGAGGACTAAAATTAATTCACCTTTTCTTATTTTGGCCTTGATCCCTCAAAGGAAAAGGATCATTTGTTCCATTAAGAATTTCACAATTCAAAATTGACAATGATTTGTCTAGAGAGGAAAGTATTTTCTCAAGAAGTAAATCACATTCCTTTGGTGAAGCCAGAGGATCAAACTGGTTTACAAACTCTTTCCCTTGAGTAAGCTCAGTAATTAGACTTTCTTTATCCCAAGCTTTAACTTTCTCCATTTGGGGATCAATCTTTAGTGACAAAATAGCAAAAAGATTCAATCTTTAGTGACAAAAGAGCAAAAAGATTCAATCTTTAGTGACAAAATGTAAAAAGATTCAAACTTCAATGACAAAAGAGCAAAAACATTCAATCTTCAGTGACAAAAGACCAAAAACATTCAATCTTTAGTGACAAAAATGCATAAAAGATTCAATCTTGAATGACAAAAGAGCAAGAAGATTCAATCCTCAATGACAAAAATGCAAAAGAGAATCAATTTTTTTGTGAATTGGAAAGAGTAAAGCCAAAGCACTAAATGGGATGTTTCAAAACAAGAAAACAAGTATAAAAATGAGTATTTAAAATCACTGAAAATTATATATAAAGATGACAAATTGATCACTAAAATTTTTCAAGAAATAAGTAAGGACAAAAGAGAGAAAGTGAAGGTGCTATGTAACTACTAAGAGGTTTCTTTATGAATTGCAAAAACAGTAAGAAAGGATAGGGGGATATAAAGGAGGAAAATATGTGGAAAGTGGGAAAGTAGAATTTGTAATGTGAACAAAGAATTCAAGAATAATTCAAGAAAGTTTCTAATGTGGGACAATTTTTTGGCCACCACCATCAATTACATTTAACTTTCTTTTTTTTTCTTCCAATTTTGTCTTTCTATTTGTCCCTTGATTGATTAGTATGTCCTTTTCTTCTTCTTTTTTTTATCATTAAAATTGTTGTTAGAAGTACTACTAAGATTTTATGGCCTTTATATTTGCTACCTACCAATTTTTTTTTTTTGAACAGCTAATTGAGTAGTGTTTATTGATCTAAATGACTAGTAGAATGTTATAAAAGATCTATGTTATTATGTCATGCCTTATGTCATACCTAGAATGTCCTTTTAAATGGACTTTACTTAGATCTTATCAGAAAGAATTGAGACTAAATCCAAAACCATAAGGTTGCAAATTGACTAATTTTAAACTTCTTATTTTATTTCTAATGAGATAAGTTATATAGTCCTATAAGTATCTATGACTTATTTAGATTATATAAATTTCAATAGATTTTCCTTCTTAAACCTCATATCCAATCGGGAGCAATTTTTATAAAAGAATATTACTAAATTCATTGGTTTCTTTCATAATTGTGCGAAGCAGATCCCATTCACTAGTTATAAATTATTCCCTCCTTTTTAATTTCCTAGTCTAGTTTTTATTTGATGCAGAGTTTAAGAAAGTACAAAAGACTTTTAAATCTTGTGGCCTTAAACTAAAGATACATCAAATGTACCAAAATATTATTTATTCTTGTAGTCTTAAACATATTATGTGAAAAGTTAAAATTAAAAAATTATCAAAAGGGAAAGAGACATTCTTTTTGAAATATATTAAAAAGAATAATAGGACAAACAAATTGAAACGAAGAAAATATTTTCAAAGAGTCTCTTCAAGAGAAAAGGATGATTAAAACTTATAGTGCTTATTTGTTAGTAAAATAAAATTTTATGATGTCAAAAAATGTTGGCAAAAATAGAAAACACATAGAAATGAGGTGGAGAATGTATTATTTAAGTGAAGAAAAGGAATAGGAAGAAAGGAACACTCCTCACACATAGTTCCACGTTGTTGCCTTTGACAAAGGGAAGAGTGATATGACGTTGATGATAGGTTAGCGTATGATCTTGTTTCTTATTTTTTTGATATTTGATAAATATGTTAAAACAATATTATCTCAAAAGTATTTAATATAATTTTAATAAATATGATGATTATTAACGGGGGAGGATGTGTCCAAGAGTATAGGGGGATGGGGACCGGGGAACAAGGACAAGGGAAGGCTAGTGTGGGACGGGCTGGATGTAGATTAATCAACATGAAGTGTGATTTATAAAACTTATTTTTTTAACGCTTTGTTGGAGAAAATATATTGATCAATTAAATATGAGAAAACTTTAAAAACAAACACCTTGTAAAAGATAAAACAAAATGGTGTTAAATTATTATTTTTGGACTCTTTTTTTTAAAAATGAAAGTTTTTAAATTTTGACTCTAATACTAATCACACAAATTTTTCTTAACAAAGGAAAAACTCTTTTTTTTTTTTCAATTCTCTCTTGAAAATTGAAATGACGGCACCTCACTAAAACTAGAGTCGGCAATATGGGCTAGGCTCGTTGGATCGGTCTGGCCTAATCCGTGATTTGATAGGGATGAACAACGATTTTTGGAGCCCATTTAAGAAAAAAGCTTTTTAGCCCGGTCTGAATAAGTCTGCCGATTTGTGGGATTTGAGAAATATGGATAGGGCCAGCCCGTGGGCCAAATAAAAATAAAATAGAGTATTAAAAATAACAAGAGTCTAAACTCAAAATCTGTTTAAAGTTTGAAATATTATAATTTAAATACAAATTATGTTTATAAAATATGTACTACATAGAAAAAATTCCCTAAAATTTCTAGGAAATCACTACATAGGTCATAGCCTATGGAATATTGTCAAAGCTTTTGTGTTTTATTATAATCATTGGAAAACAATTATTTTGATATTTCTATTTAGCTATTTATGTTTTTACTTGAAATCAAACTTAATAAATATTATAAAAATAATTTTATTTGTGTATTTGATTAACAAGTAGTAACATTAACACCATGTAATATTGTCTTGTCAATATTTATAATAATATTTTTAAATTATAATTTAATTTAAAAAATATGTTTTTAAGAAAAAAAAGGGTTGGCCCAGCAAAGCTCGTAGCCCACGTACTTGTGGGCTGGGCCACTATTTTCTGGCCCACTCAAAAAATGGGCTAGCTCGGCCTGACCCGTTAAATTTCAAAGCATGTATGGATTAGCCCGAATGGGGTAGGCTAACCCATATTGACAGCTCTAACTAAAACCCTCGCATAATGTAAACATATAAATTAAATAATACGAAAAAAAAATTAATAAAAATAATAAAACTTTCGTATAGTTTAAACATTTAACTGACTATTTTATATTAATGGAGGAAATTCGTCTACCATATCCCCCTAAATTAAGTCATTTAAAAATGCTTATAAACATAAGTTGGTAAAAAAAAAATATGAGTTTGGGTCCAAAAAAACTTTTTCATCAATGTAATAAGGAAATTGTCAAAAATCTAAAAAATGATGTAGGTGACATTTTTCAACAGAGCATTAGAATTTAAAGGAAATATATACTTGCTTTTTAATTGTTTCCTAGAAGTTGCACCCAAGGTCATGAAACACTCCCTCTATTCTCTTGTACATTATTTTGAAAATATTTTTTACTTTTATTTATCATTTTTAATATATATATATATATATATATATATATATATATATATATATATATATAATCTATTTAATTCTTAGTAGTATTTACTTATTCTAATTCATTTTTCAAGATTCTAGACTATACATCAATGAGTATAAATATTATGATTAAATACACATATTGATAATTATTTCATAAAAAGCATACAAAATATAAAATAAACAAGTAAAAATGAATAAAATTGATAATTTCTGCTCATGTATAGGCACATCACTCAAGACCACTTGAGGACAAAATATAATTCGCAAAAGTCTCATCACTTAAATGCAGAAAATAATTCATTCGTTATACACACTGTTTATCAAAAGAAATTTTAATCAATTATAAAAGTTCTTGCTAACCACGTTTCTCATTTATGAAACAATGAGATCCTCATATGTCCAATTAAACATATAGTCATTCATACTTGTTTCATTTAGTTTTATATTGTCAACATGAATATGAAATAGGAAACAAATAATACTCACTCCGTTTTAATTTAGGTGTCACCTTTCAAATTTCGAAATTTAAACAAGTTTATTTTTGAAAAAATATTTTTGACCAGAATGGTAAAATAACATATTTCACACTATTTTATTTTACCTTTTTAAACATTTTTACCCTTTTAACTTTCATACATTTTAATTAAAAAGTGGAAAAAAGAACAATTTATTTAAAAATAAAAAGGATATTATAGACTTTTTAATTTTCTGACCAAATTCTTGCCATTTAGCATTACTCTTTATTTTTAATCATAATTTTTCATGCATCTTTTAAATAATTTGAATTATCAATTAGTGTGACTTGGGATAATTGCACGAAAGTTTCAACAAAATCATCAATTTCTCACATTTTATGTGACATTTTCTTTTTATCTCCCCCATCCCCCTCCCCCTAAAAAGATAGCTTTTTATTTATTTTCTTTCTTTATTGTTTCTTGTTCAGTATTAATTTGACACATTTCTTAAATAAATAAATAAAATAGAATGACAATTTTACTATATCACTTATTGAATATAATAACTTCAATGCATTGAAAGAGGACTTTAGTTAATAATAAGAATAAACTAGGAATTAAGTAACAAATAATTTCATGATAAATTTTAAAATAACCCACGACACTACTATAATTTCTGTCATAGCCTTTATCCTTCGAATATAAGCACTTTATGTGCACCCAGATTAACAAACATTTCAGCTTTTATCCTATAAAATAAATAATTCCATTTATTTCAAAGGTTAGAAATCACGAGGAAGATTCCACTTGATTGGTTCACTTTATCCTATTATTCTCATGTCACCTTTTCACCTAAATTAAAGGGGATATATGGAATAAATGGAGTTCTTGCGTTCTTTCTTATAATTTATTCATAAAAAAGGGTCTAGCTCATCGGCGAGTCCTAAAATTGGCATCATATTTCACTTCGATATATTAATTATGTGATATTTATTTTAGACACTTTATATAAAGTTCTGTTATATCATTTTGACACCTTTTACTTATAGAGGCAGAAAAAATTTAGTCCATCATAGTGGCAAATTAATTGTACTTCCAATTAGGATATCGTTAGTCGGTTCGGTTTGAATTATTAATTTATAGTTTGTAAACACGTTAAATTGATTAATAACTAAATCAATAAGATATTTCTTATCGAATTTTAAATAATTAGTTTTGGTTTTTAATGATTTGCATTTTAATTTAACCGATAAAAAAATGCTCATATAATCATAGAAATGATAGCAAGAATATAAGTGCAACACAAAAATACACTTATCTCTTTTGGTTAAGACATAATTGTTCGAATTCCTTCTAAAGTCTCATACAAAAAATTACGAAAACAATATTGAGTGTCTGTCATTTTTCACAATCAAAACTAAAACTGAGAAAAGAGAAGGTAATACCATTTTGTGTCAAAAAGAGAAAATGTGACATAATAGAGAAGTAAAGAGTCTAATATGTGTTGCATAAGGCGGAAAGTAATACTAAAATTTGAGAAATAGCATTGGTATTCACTATAATTTTGGTTATTGATTTAACCATTAATCAAAATTATAAAATCGATCAACCCATTAAAAAAATTTACAAATTCGTTTAAAAATCATTAACCCAATAATCTAATACTAATAAACTAATAGTATTTTTTTTTATTTAATTTATTGGTTAAGTCGATTTTTACGTACCCCTACTCTCAATTATATCTCAAATTAATTTTTAATGCCCTTTGCATAGTCAAATATTTTATTAAGAGGTTCAAAATATGAAAAAGTAAGAAAAAATTTGAGAGAGGTTCAACATTTATTTTATATATATAATTTTAAAAAAAAAAAAACATGTATAAAAGGGTAAATTTTCAGAAAAAAATTTGAATGAACTCTTTTGATCCTACCTGCCACCACCCCCTACTCCACCCTCTATTTTTTTTACAGATTCTAGATGACTAAACTTATTAGTCTAACGATCTTTTTATGTTACATAAGGTGTTTCATTATTTGTACTAGGGTGTGCAAATTTCAATTCAACTGATAAATAAAAAATCAAAACAAATATTAGTGTCAGGTTATTGATTTAACAATTTTCTAATTGTTTCTTTAATCTACCTATCGCAAAAGGATCTGCACATTTTTATCCTTAATTAATTATATATAAAAGTGACTTTAGAATTAATAACCCTATGTTAAATTCCTATTTCCGTTTACTTAGTTTCGTTAATTGGACTATAATGCTTTATATACACATGCAAAAAATAAACTAGTTTAAGATTTAGAGTTTAGTATAAAGGAGTGTGGTAAAATGACAGAGAGTTTTCCGTTCTAAACCAAAGGTGTTAGGTCAAAACCTTAGGAATGGAGAACTCAATTGGGAACACACTTTGAACCCTTTAGTGGACTTATGTGACGTGGATCTAAATTAGTTAGGTGAGTAAACTTCAGATATTTGAGGGATTAAAAGAAATTCAAGGTTTAATGATTCTAATGTTTTTCATTCCTATTAATATATTGCTATGGCTTTGCTTGGAAGTGATTGTATTGCTTAAGTCACAAAAAGCTTCTACACCATATCTATCTACAAAACATGATGACATTCATCAATAAATTACAAAGAATGGAAATATTGTTACAAACTTTCCTTCAATTTTTACAAAAATTGGCAATTGTGGAGCTAATACACCTTGGATATGGAAATCTGCATGTCCAACATTATGCTTGTGTAGGCATTGGCGAAGTCGGAGGCTTGAGATCAGGATACTGCAATCACAAATAAAGAAATGATTTAACTTATATATACTAACACTATAAACTTTTTTTACATTATCAGTGTACGTTTTATCGTGTTGCAGCAGGTTGCCTGCTTAGTTTTTAGGTCGTTACTCCCAACTTTAATGAACGGTTACATGAAGTTATCTTTTAGATGACCAGTGTACAATGTTAATATGAATGAGATGACAACAGCACGGGATGTGGATGTCCCAGAGACAAATCACAAGTTATTGAATTAGTCCATTCAGCAATATAATACCACAATCTCAGAATTTAAACGAGGATCATTCTCGATTGATCCTGATATAGTGAAATGATGGGACCAACTATTGCGATAAAGAGAAACTTACATTGGGATATGGAGAAAGTGGCCTTGTAATTCCAGTTAGTGCTTCTGCTGTTACTTCTGGTTTTGGAGCTGAACTGATTTCTGGAGTAGACTCGGCAGATACTTCTACCTTGGAAACTGTTTCAGCTTTCTCCACACTGCCACTAGGTTGTGAAGGTATCGGTGATGTTGGAGGCTTGAGATCAGGATACTGCATCAACACATTAGAAAGAGATGATGGCTCGGTGTGAACAACTAACATTCTTTTGCTATGAGCCTTGAAGTGGATCGTATAACGTAGATAGGTCTAGGCATGAGGTTTATACGGTGAAGGTTGGTAAGGACAAGCTAGTGACTCGTGTTATGGACAGGCCACTACACAGATCATAATGAAATGATCAAACTAACTATTCAGGATGAAAAGGAAACTTACATTAGGATATGGTGAAAGTGTCTCGACGGATGCCTCTACTTTAGATGATGCAGCATCCACCTCGGGAACTGATTCACTTGTCTCTGCAGATTCAGGCAGATTTTTTCTAGTCACTGGAACAGGAAGAAGAGCCAGCCCTATTTGCTGAAGTTTCAAGGTGAGAAGCTTAGTTACATGATTAATGAAACTGTGACTATGAAGTATATATCTTGTCGAAAGCAAACATACAGTTCTCTGATATGGCAAGCAAAACACTTTAGTAAGTTCTGAACGTATGAGCACATTACCTTAATGTCACCTACAAGCTCCTTTGGAGCAATCTCTTTGGTGAGGAACTCATCAACTTGTTGCAGACTTTGCTTTCTGTCCTGGAAAGTGAAAATGTCCAACATATTAGTGGACCTCTCAAGTTCAAAAAGTTTCTACAGTGATCAGTATCAATGCTAAGTAACTTGTGGAAACCATAGAGGCCAGTCTCTAGTAAAATTGGATTCACCTTCTATCATAAAACAAAGCAGTTTTAGAAGTAAAACTAATAAATCAAATGATATATCTTTCATGGAAGTTACGGAGGTCACAAATTAGGTGGTAGGTTAGTAGGTAGTTGAGTGTCATCTCGTTATCCAGCGAGATAGGCTTCTCCTTGCATACCAGTAATATTAGCACCATTCTTGTTGTTTCTTGTCACTCAATTTCTATTACTACGTGTAGTTTATTGTGTTTTGGCTGTCATTTTATTTTGTTGTGGCTACCCGCTACTGTTCCTTTTCTCTGTATGTTTTAGAATACTTCCCCTATTATTTGCGATGTCTTCATTAATTCTGTTCTCCTTTGAAATCTGCTTTGATATGTGTTACCTGAGCCGCTTCTTTTTTCTCTTTTTATATCTGCTTTGATATGTGTTACCTGGCTTAGGGTCTTTTGGAAACGGCCTCTTTACCACCACGAGGTAGGGGTAAGGTCTACGTACACTCCACCCTACCCAGACCCCATCCATGGGATTTTACTGGGTATGTCGTTGTTGCTGTTGTTGATATTTCTTTTACATGTTATAATTTGAGCCTTCAAGTGGTCTTCAGAATACACAATTTTAGATTCAAGATCTTATTACAGTTGAAGGATATATTTGTTGCTGAAAAAAGGATAAGAAACGCATCAGGTAAAAGAAACGAACAATGCAAGATAGATGAGTGCAGGTAATGGCCAGATCGGCAGGACTACATTTCTGACATCCCTTTCGAGGCAAGAAAAGGATACATTGTAAATGGTGCTGACGTACCTCTGCAAATAGAAGTTTTGTGCTGACTAGTTGGATAAGTCCAGCTGAACCTAACAGTTGAAGTAATGTTTCCGCCTGATAAAAAGGACCAATGGTGAGCTTTCTTATAAATTGTGCTCAATATAATGTTCAAGATAAGATATATTGGAGCCCAACCTCTGAGAACACCAAGAGTCCAAACGCAGCAGCTGCGGCAACACCCAAACCTACAGCGACAGAATCAGAACTGTCCTGCATATCCACATTCCACCAAAGTTATCTCAGTTAAAGTCAAAATGTTACGCCAATAGTAGCAGTAGACTAGTAGTTTTCACCATATAGCCAAATGGATTTTGATAAAATGCAAGTTGAGTAGTCTCTTAAATAAAAATGTGAAATATCACTTACATCTATCATTTGTTTTAAAGGGATGTTAGGTGTTACCTGTATCTGTCATCCCAAAACCATTCACCTAGGAATTGTTATATAAGGATTGAGGAGTTGAAGTGCAGAAAGTCTACAAAACAGAAATGTACAACTGTTCCTTGCATTTTAAAATAGAAAAAGAAAATCTTGATTTGTCCACTCCTACTATATGGTAGGACTTCTATAGAAAACCATAGCTAAGAGGACAGGTTATAGTCAATACGACCATGAACTTTTGGCATTTTTTGTGCAATTAGGAAAAACAGAAGTTGTATGCATTGAAAATCCCAGGAAGTGAGATGTCAACTCATTAAATTCTGCCGTGACATCCTAAATCAACATCACTCCTATTGCATGCATATTTACCATGCCTTTTCCTTCGATGAGTTTATAGACTCCAAACATTACATTTTACCAATTTGCCGTTACAGAAACCCCATAAACTTCTTGGACTCAAATGGCATAATCATATCTGTATTTGGGAGGTCAAATGCAAAGTAACAGTGCTTTAAGAGAGAAAAACATACCCCAAAAAGACCATCAAGAGCATCAGACAGGCCCAGATCAAGACTAAATGTTTTCTTAGGAAGTATCCAAGGGAGGCCACTATTCTGCAGAAATTGGAATTCAGTATGCTTCACGCCACCAACATTCTAGGAAATTAAGAAAGATAACAATATTTTTGAGTATAAACCTTCCATCCTCGGGGACCTTCAGCACCATCTTTAATTGCATATGCAGATTTAAAACCATTTGCTGTGACAAGCTCTGCAACCAGTTCAGAGTTTCCATCAAATCTGGCTTCATTACAATCCAGAAAGAAAAAGGATTAGAGTTAATTTGTTCAACTAGTTGGCTGATACAAGCATATTTGTGGAGGCTATTTTTGTAAAAAAATTATTTTTTTTAGAAATTATGCAATGCATGTTATTTTTAATATACCACACTAAACACTACATAAGAAATAATCTCAGTAAAACCAATGCAAGCATAACTAATACCAGCATTACTAATACACCATCACTATCCTTATACACTCTACCAAATGACCCCTGATTGGTTAAAGAATGTAAGCACGTGATTCTTTGTCCAGTTCAATTTTAAGGGACAATATGCGCCAGGTTTCACTAAGATTCCAAAAAGATAAACATATGTTGAAGTGTGCGACTATCTCATCTAAAAACTTAAACGGTTAGAATAATCACACCTTTAGTTACTTAATTATGTCTTCAACACGCCCCTTCACGTGCGGGTGTGACTCTCTTTCTTAGATCAAATTCCTTGTCTTTCTTTTTTTTTTTTTTTGATAAATGGGTATAGCGAGACTTGAACAAAGGACCTCTTTTTGCTATGAAACCATGTTGAAGTGTGTGATCACTCTAACTAAAAGTTTAAGTTGTCAGAGAGCACACACTTTTATTTACTTAATTATGCCTTCAAAAACACAAAACTCTATGTACACAATCAACATTAGAATAATTTTGAAATCTTACTTGTCTAGAATGAACAATGTGGTATTCTCTGGCTCCTTAAACTTCAAAGCTAGCTTATTCAAGAACCCTGTCTTATCTTCACCTTTATATACAATTGTAACTGGCTTCTTCTTGAAACCACTTATATCTGGACTCCCCTCTTGCTTCAATTCAACAGTGGCTCTTATATCAACTAACTCTGAACTCACATCATCTGCCAATTTTGCATAAGCTTTCTTAGCAGACTCAACACCCCAAGATGGCTTAGGCATTTTACCAAACACCTGAGACACAATAAATGGTAAACCCAAAACAGCAAAACCACCAGCTATAACTAAAGGATTATCTGATACGAAATCGGTTAAGGTTTCAACAAATGCATTTGCATCAAAATCATTAGTACTAGTACTAGTAATTGATTGCTGAAGTGCTTCCTCGTATGTCAATGCTTTAGCTAAACCTGTAGTGAAAACAGAGGAAAGTAAAACTAAACCCCCTTGAACATTTCTTGATATACCCTCTACTGATCTTGACAAGTTGGTGCTAAAATTGGATGAATTTTGAAGGTTCTTGAATTGGAAAGATGGGATTTTTTTGGGTTCATTTCTTCTATCAGAAAAAACTGAAACAGGGGTTAATCTTGCTGCATTGAGAGCCTCCATAGCAAGAGGACTTTTTTTTGAAATTTTAGCAAAATCTTGATATCCCCTAGTGAAGGGTTGTAGATATGTGGAAGGATCATGGGGCTGGTGATTAAGTGGGCCAATTTTGTAGATGAATAGCTTTTTTTGTGTGTGTGATTTGGCATTTTTGAGTGGCCAAGAATTGCCAAAGGAAATCTTTTATGGAACTCTACATTTTTCAGTGCTACCCACTTCAACTTTTGCTTCATTTGCAGTACTTTTATTGCTGACACAGAATGAGCTTCCTCATTGGCTTAAGTTAAGCAACAGAAAATGTTTTTTCCTTGGGAATGTATCAATTTTTATTCTATCATTACCTAAGGGGTCGTTTCATTTGTAGAATGAGAATAATCTTGAAAAATATTTACCATCAAACTCAGTCTAACTGTAGTGTTCGGGCTATCTTGCGAGCACCTTGACTAATATCTAGGAATACCTATCACCTCCCATCGAGCAACAAGTACCAAGCAGAAACCAAAATGAAAAATACAGGCAACGTAGGAGAAAAAATATTGTTCTGTTGGGCGTTTTATCAAACAGCTGGTCTGCAGTTTCGACAACCCATTTAACACAAACTTTCTTCCCTTTTTCAACCTAGAGCATTTCTCAAATCTTTTCATCATGAAGGCGAGCCAGAAATTTTACCAAGACGCATCAAAATATTAATTAAAAGAAAGATACAAGTAAAACCAAAAATTAGGGGAGTCAACCTATTGCATATATACATAAAATTAAATTATTAACTATATAGGGTAATTTTTCGACAAAAATATGGATTTGCAAAGAGAAAATAAAAGTGCAATTTTTAAGGCACGACATTTAAGAGTTCTATCAAAGGTTTTTCTCTAATTTAATTTTGTGCTTAGTTTTCTCCATGGACCCAAATTAATTCTTAAACAAATCCGTTTATCCCACATCGGGTAAACACTGCAATGAGAAACTGTTTTTAATGCTGAGTATGGAGATACAATGTCACGACCTTACTTGAACAGGATCTGTTCTATAGGCTCGTACCACTGTATCCTTGATTTCTAAGGAGACAGGAAACCAAGTCTGGTTGATGAGACATGGCCATTAGATTAGAGCGTGATTAACAATCTCCGTGGCCTATGGGTCATGGAGCTGTAGAGGATCGTTCCCAGCACGGTGCTGGGATGGTCTAATGGCTGTCTGACAGACTCTCAACTCTTTTTTCCCCCTTCGTTGTGTCTATTTGTAGACATTGTGCCTTGTATGAAACTGCCATAGATGACTGTTCAATCAATGACACTACTATAATGCATTGTCAAGGTTTTATCAACTAGGAGTAGTCATTTAAAAAGAAAAAATTAAACATTAAGTTTATTAGTTAAATGTTGTTTTATACCACATACATATAGGGCTAGTTTGGTGCGACGGATAAATGATAACTTATTTTGAGATTAATTTTAGGATGAACTTATTCCGTGTTTGAATGGAATAAAATCGTGAGATAATTTATTCCGAGATTGTAGTGTTATTTTCATTCCACATTGAGGGTAGGATAACAATTTCGGGATAAATTTTTGGATGAACTCATCTTATGTTTGGTTGGGATAAAATCGCGAGATAACTTATCCCATGGGATAGTTCTTTTGATTTCAACTTACATATACTCATATAATAGAGAATTATGACTTCAATTTTCCAACAAATGTCTCAAGAACTAGAACTAAAACACTCGGTAATAATTTAGGGATAATATAATCAGTGATCTAATTAATCATGTGACACATTTTTTCAACTCAAAAGTTCATCTAGTGCTTTAGTTGAAGAGCCATCTTCACTCAACACCTTTTTTGCTGCATCTTTTAGCTCTTTCATTTTAATACACACTTCTTTTCCCTCTTCACCTTCCATCAATTCTTTCACCACTTCACTAATTTCCGATCGCCCAACGATACCATTGTCACGAATTTTCGGCCTTAGTGCCACTTTTAAATCCTCAATTAACATCACCGCGTTCGTTCTTTGTTCTGCAAAGAGAGGCCAAGCAATAAGTGGAACGCCACAAACCACACTCTCCAGAATCGAGTTCCACCCACAATGAGTCAGAAATCCACCAACCGACACATGGCTAAGAACTTGAACTTGTGGTGCCCAATTAGGCAACACAAGACCTAACCCTTTGGTCCTTTCGAAGAACCCAATAGGTAAAAAATCAAGAGGGTTAGTTGAATTTTGGTTATTGAAATAAGTGCCATTTGGAATTCTATCATTTGGACATCTAATTACCAATAAAAATCTTTGTCCACTCATTTCTAATCCTATTGCCAGTTCAATTATTTGTTCATGTGAGAGGGTCCCACCACTCCCAAATGAAATGTAGATTACTGATCCACGTGGCTGCTTATCAAGCCATGTCAAACATTGTGACACGTCATCATCAATTTTTTTATCCATTAATATAAGTGGTCCAATTGAGTAAATTTTTGGCTTATTGTTATATGCCTCTTGTAGATATTTAATTGTTTCAGGTTCCAAATCAATGAAGCTGTTTAAGATAATGCCATGAGCCATTTTGAACCTCTTAGTATGGTGAAGAATCCATTTGTATGCATCATCTTTTCTATTGTGAAGTGGGTCCGGAAGATCCTTCCCATGTATAGGTCTACATCCTGCGGTCAAAGAAAGACTTGTTTAAATCTCGAAATAGGAAATGTGTCAGGTAAATTGGAACAGAGTATAATACTTATGAATATAAAAGCTAGCATGTTATGCCATTTTTATGGATTGGGCTTGCTGATTTTAGGCCCATCAGAAAAATGGCATGAATGAGCATTTTTCTCAAACGGAAATGACATAGATGAATCAAACTTAAAACAGATGACCTAAATGAGTCTTTCTCAAAGTTCGATGGTATATTTGAGCTTTTTCCCTAAAATAAATATTGTGTTTGATACTTCCTTCCTTTCCCTTTATATGATATTGTTTCACTAGACATAAAATCTTTTTTTTTTTTAAAAGTTTTTTTTATGACTAAAATAAAATAGAGCGAATATTAAAGAGTTATAAAAATACTGTTTTTTTCTATTAACAGGTTAAAAGGATGTATCATATCAAAACAACAAACTAAAATTAAAATTTTAGATTCGTCTCTGACCTGGAATACGAACAGGCTCTTGTAAATCTTTATACTCACAACAAACAATTTCATCAAGCTCCGGAAAATACAAATCTAGAGACAACATCGTAGCCGTGGTAGTGTAGAACATATAAGGTGACACATTGAACTCATTTGCTAAATCAAATGCATCAGTACCAAATAAATCAACCACAAAGGCCACTACTCTGTGGGATTCGACTACGGACTTAAAAACCTCACGTAGAGATGAAAGAGAACGAGTTATAGTAAGGGAAATACGCGTTTCCATAAGAACATCATCTGATAAATCATCGAAGTTAACAGGAGGGAGAAGGAGATAATTGATGCCTGAGGGAAGGGTGTTGAGGAAAGTGTTTTGAGATTTCGAGATGGGGCCATCAGTAGGGAGGATGAGTGTTATAGAGAAGTCGTGTTGTAAAATGAGTTGTTTGGCGAATTCAACGAGAGGGATTAAGTGACCCATGCCGGGTGTTGGTAGCATGACTATATGGGGATTTTGTGATTGTGCTAGGGTTTGAGTATTTGCCATTGTTGAAGAGATGAAGGAACTTGTAGTAATGAGAATATATATATAGACAAGACAAGTACGGTAGGGTGAGTTGTGTGAGGTTATTTTTCTTGATATTTTCTACTCTCATATTTTTATACTGATCATCTCTTTTTGTGGATGTAGGTTGGTTGACTGAACCAAGTTAAATGTTTGTGTCTTTAGATATATTTCTCATTTGTGTTCTTACTCAGGGTCTATCGAAGTTTTGTCAACTTTCGCATGACACCTAATTATTTTGGTCATATCAATTAGCAGCCCTAGAAGGTATTAAATTTTTTTTTTCTCCAAATGAAAGACAATAAGACAATTGACAGAAGGTTTTTTGGCTAAATTATCGAAAAGACTTGTGGAACTTTGTCTTGTTGCTAAACAAAGAGGATGGGGTTTGTGCAATTCAAAAACATTATAAGAATCCTATGCCTTGGAATAAATAAGACCTACAGACACTACTAAAAAAAATACAAAAAAAGATAGACTTTCGGTCCAAAAAATCCAGGGAAAATCGTTCGTCAATTTATTTATTTTTAATAGAAAACCAACGGGTATCCGTCAGTTTTTTTTTATGTGTATTTTAATTTTTTTAAAAGAAAATTGACACAGTTCTTCAAAAAGAAATTATTTACAAAAACTGAAAGGCATGGTCGGTTTTTAAAGTGCAAATTAAAATTACAGTTGAAGAGTATAAAAAAAAAAAACACTCGGTTTTGTTCCATTGTTTTAGTAGTGTGAAGTTATCGATTTTTGAGTTGTTGGATTAATAGATGAAAAGTAATTAAGAGCTTCTTTTGAATTGACTTGTTTTAGATGTTTTAAGTCAAAATAAGTTATTTTTGTAGTATTATATGATTTGAATAAAATAAGAAAATATTTATAAATATTTATTTTTAAATCATACATAAGCCATAAAGATAATTCAAACGAATTCTAAATCTCAATCTACAATTAAAAAAAAAGTGGGGTCAAATTAGGCACGAAAGTAAACTATTAACCCATTTTATTAGTAGCATTATTTCCCCAATATAATTGATAGAGACTAAAGTGTAATTAGTGGATTAACTAATAGATGACAAATAAGTTTCAATTCACATAGAAAGTGGACCCAATTATTAGATAATAAAGTAAAACATGAATCATATCATTTTGGGAAAATACATAAAAATCCCTCTAAACTTGACATGAAAACTTATTTTAGTAGTTTAACTTTACGGGTAATTATTTACCCCCCTTAACATATTTGAAGTGAATTAATACCACCCTAAAAATATAATACCAGTCTCAAGTTGGCAAGTGCATTACATACGCGCCACGTCATTGACACATTAGAACCACATAAGCGCCACATCATGGCCACATTGGAAATTCTCTAAAATTTGATTTTTGATTTTTTAAATTCATTTCTTTCTTTCCTTTTCAGAATATTTAAATACTAGTTAATCTTTAGTTCTTAATTAGTTTACGAAATATTGAAATCAATAGCAGTGATTTTTTTTCAATACTCAACGTCATTTACTGCCATGTCGATTGTCGGTGTTCTTCATTTTTTTTAATTTTTATATACTAATCAAGGTCTAATTCTTAACTAATTCAAGAAAAAACACATTTATTTGTAGTGATTTTTTTTTTAAAAAAAAAAAAACTTTCTCTACCCATTGCTTTAATCGCCATTGCCAACCATTAACATTATAGATTGGTTGACAAAACCTCATCTTCTTTTATGCCCAAGTCTTTATTTTTTAAAAAATTTCATAACTTTTTAAGAAAAATCAAATTTCCAAAGTAAAGAGTAAAAAAAAATAGTGGATCTTGAATGTGATTCTTTTTGTTTATGTGTTTAACGAGAAAATGTACTTTGAATGTAGAGTTTGAAGAAGGAGAAAGAGGATGGGGTGAGGCGGGGATAGGGTGGTGGGGAGTTTGAAGAAGAAAAGACAAGCAGGTAGATGGGGTAGGTGGAGTTTTGAGAAAGCGGGGTGGGGGGTTTGAAGAAGAAGAAGAATGGGGTGGGTGGTTTTTTTTTTTTTCATTATATATATAAAGTGGGACTATTACTTTTTTAAAAAAATAACTTAACGCGCTTTCAAAAAAAATTCTTTTCTTTTTTTGCCACGTCATCCGATAGGATGGTATTAAATTCACGCGAAATGAGATAAGGGGGGTAAATAATTATCCGTAAAGTTTAAGTACTAAAGTAAGTTTTCGTGCCAAGTTCAGGGGGGATTTTTATGTATTTTCCCTATCATTTTTAATACTTCATCTGTACTTAATTATTTGTTAATATTTTTTATTGTCCTTAATTACTTGTCTATTTTGACAAATCGAGAAAGGACAAACTTTTTCTTACCTATTATATCCTCAATTAATTATTTTGAAAATGTAGAACTTTTTGAAAATTTTAAATTTTTAATTCATTCACTTCATAATTAATAAGGGTAAAATGATAAATTCACTATATCAATAATTGTTTTCTTAATATGTGTGTCAATTCAAAAGTGAACAAATAATTAGGTTCAGACTATCATTTTGTCCCAAATGATTGAAAATGTAATTGTCTTTAAATATATTTATATATTAAATATAAAAATAAGGGATAAGGGTCTGAAAAATACCCCAACTTTGGTCGGATTTGTTGTTGCGATACTAAACTTTCATAAGAACCTATTACCTCCCTAGACTATTTAATATCGTATTTTTTACCCCCTGAACTATTTAATAGTGTATTTTAAAGGTATATATGTGCCCACGTGAACACATTACTATTTATAATTTTGCATTATTTTTTATGTCCACGTGGAAAAATATATATGTTTAAAATACGGTATTAAATAGTCTAGGGAGGTAATAGGTCCTCATGAAAGTTTAGTATCGTAACAGCAGATCCGACCAAAATTGGGGTATTTTTCAAACCCTCATCTCTAAAAATAATATAGCATAAAATATTTCATCTTGGACCAATTTGATTGAAAGAGCTACAAGCAAACACGTAATTAACGTTTAAAATCTCAACTTCTGAATTTAATCTTAGTAGATTCACTTCTTAATTAATATCTTTTCATTTATGTGATTTTAATCTTTTTATCTTTGTTTAATTTTTTTTACACTACTGTAAATAGTAGAATATCTCTATTATGATTATATTTTAACTCATCACCTTTCAAACAATAAAATATTTTGAGAAATTTAGTAAGAGTTTATGCAAATATGAAATATACATGATATCATGTTCTAATTTTAGTTAGGTGAATTAAAAATAATAACTGAAATATTGGTCATATTTGTACTGATAAATGCCAATAATATTGGTGAAAGTTTTTCTTGAACGTGACCGTTGTTTTAACGGATAACTAAGATTAGAAAACTCTTGGTAGTTGTGCCTTGCTTCACATGATAAAATAGTATACAATGATGTCATAAAATGTCTAAATTTATGTATCGAACCTTTCTGGTAGAGTTGTAAGTATTCTTTAATCTTTAATCAGATGTTTTGAGTTGGAGTTTCTCTGGACAAAGAGTAGTTTTTTGTTAGAAAGTGTTTTACCCATCAATGTGAGACTTTCTGTTGTGAATATTTTGAACTTAATCGAACTTTAATGTGGATATCGAATATCGGATAAAATAAGAATAAAAAGAATGTCTAAATTTATGTTTGTTTCCGTCGGCGTTATTTTTTACTTTATTTGAAATTGATAGAATTAGAATTGGAGTTGGAGTTAAAAATAATGTTGTGTTTGGTTATGTTTTTTGCAAAAAAATAATATTTGGAATGAAGGTCATATTCAAATGTACTAAATACAACTTCAATGAATTTTGTTAGGTACAAAAGTGAATAGATAAATTTCAGAATAAAATGTAGGATTATTATGTATTTGATTAGGGATATTAATTAATCCTTAAATTACTTATTCCACAATTATCTCATATATATGAGGAATTAATAACTAATCACATAAAATAACTTTATATTATTCATACTAAACGACCAAAAGTAAAAAAGTGAAATAAAAGACAAGCTATAAGCTATTTCCAAATTTAAAATTCAACCTCAATTTAAAATTTAAAATTTTCATAGACAAATATAATTTTTCAGATAAAGTAGAAAATTATATTTTTTAAAAGTAAATAATTTCTATGATCAAAGTTCAAACAAGTCCTTAGTCAATACTGATAAGGACATGCAATCTATTAGTTTGTTTTGCAAATCATGTATTTATTCTATTATGATCGACTGGAAGACATTGATGAGGAATACTCTCATATTTAATCGATATTGATCATAACTTCATTTATTCATCGAGTCTTGGAGATCATCATTAATATTAAAATCAATGGTTATACTATTTTCTATCGTACGTTATAATATTACACAAAACGAGTGGGAGTTCATATAGTTTATTTATGTGATGCTAAAAAATAAAAACATAAAGAAAATTAGAGTTGAGTAATATTGCAGGCGCCTACATTAATGGTCAACTTGGAAGAAATTTATGGAATCTACAACTCGCCAAATAAGTTGCTAAAAATAAATGGAAAAATTACATAATAAAGCGATCATGTTTTATGTATTTATTATAAACTATTACTATAATTCAAAAGAATTAAATTGTATAATTATATTTTAAAGTTTTATAACAAATTTCTCCTCTCGCTCGCCTTTCTACTCTCTGTATCGTTTCCTCCTTCTCTATCTCTCACTTGAATTAAAATTCAACAAGAAACAAAGGACCTGAGAGTTCAAATGGGATATTACTAATAATGTTGTTCATCCTATGTTCCTACGATACTTAGAACAAAAACTTTGAAAAACTTGATAAGAAACAACAAAGTTTAAAGAGTATTTCAAAACTAGAAAATTAAAACCAGTAGAGAAAATAAAATCAGAAACAGATTAGAAACAATATATAAAATATTTTTCTCAAAGAAGACAACTTCTTCCTCTTTTTCTCTTTGATTTCATATTTAGACTCTCAATATGCCTGAACAAGAGAGATATAATATTGTATTAATTGTATTCTAAAAGAGTACAAACCACATGACATAAATGTATAACAAGGACAAAATAAAATTAATTACAGTGATATAAATTTATAGTCAGTTGAAGATACACTCACATACTTAGTGAACGCACAAGGAATAAATACAGTAATTGATATAATTGTATTTGATGATAAATATCCAACCACCTTAAAAATCATGTTGCCCATCCCAGTAAGTCATAAATACCTAGCCAACGGTATGAAGAGGGTCAAACAAGAAAAAAAAACATGAAAATCACAAAACAACCTTGAGGATCGTTACAATAATATACATACATCAAGTTTTCTACGCGTGGTTTTCTCTCAAAATATGATTTGAGATATTTGTGGTACACTTTGTGTATGAAATCTATATAAATTAAATTATATATACTAGAGTCTTAAAAAAATATTAAGAAATGATGTGTATGAGGAGGTTGCAATAACTGCCTGTAGGTCTGTTGTTCCCTGCTGTTTTGATCTTTTGAGAATTTATTAGTACAAACAAGGCCAAAATGTTTGAAAACTGAAAGAAAAAAAAAAGAATATGGTAAATTATCAACTGTAATATATTTCATTCTTCATGAACCCTGAAATAAAAAGGGAACTTTGCAGTATACAATATATTTCAAAAATCTCAAAAGAGAAGAGGGGATGTTATACATGAAGTAGCGATGATTTATTGAGTCAACTCTAATTTATGTGCAGCCATGAGGGGGCGTATATGTATAACCGTGGTGTCCAGGCCAAACGAGTATCAAGGCAACTCGAGCCAGGTAGGGGGACCGTCGATATTTACATGGAACAAAACTTATATATTATCAACTGCTGACCAAAGTTTCCATCATTAGATCATTCCAAGAGTCTATTGGACCAGGCAAGCACCAATGTAGACAATCATTTTGAACTTTTCTGTGTCTGTTTCCTCCAGCAAATGGCTGGTATTGTCTGTAGACTCCTGGGTGACTGTCTGGCCGAAGCAACGAAAGGAAAGTAGTGTCAAACAGTTTTACTGTCAACCCAACTTCTGAACTTATTCTCAATGCTCTCTCAAATTCATCCAACTCAATTTTACGCATTGCCTCATCGATATCTCTCATGTCAATCTCACCTTTTTTGAAGGGTCCTTTTCTATTACAATGACCTCCAGTGTTCCATTCACCATTCTCAAAGTGATCCGGTGTTGTGGTCCTAAAGAAAGTAAACGCCTTGTGCTTCGATATTGTGATGTGTTTCAGAGTCGAGTTCAGTGCTTTGCGATATGCATATTCAAATCCCACCTCAGTTATGTTCTTACCCTTGCAGTTGTGGCAACCAACAATCTTACCGTTCTCATAGTAAACTGCAGTTTTCAAGTACCATTTCCCTCCAGCTATAACTACATAATCAAAATTGTCGAACTGTTGAGTCCAAACATCATCAAGTTTGTCGATATGGAGCTTGATTATATCCGTTGAAACTCCATTGTCATCTTCAAATATAGTGGCTTTTACAAGAAAAGGTGACCAGACAACTGAAAGAGTTAAGTCATGAATTGGAAAATACCATCTTCTGCTTTTGTATTGCTTGTCATGGTAAACCTCTACACCTTTTTCCTCCTGCACGACGTCTTAAACATGAATCCAGATACTGTTGCTTAACTAGAACGTGAATAGTCCAAAAATTTCAACACAATAAGAAAGCAAAGAAGAACTTCTCAAAATAGCAGTTGCTTCTGTGGGTTAGAGAGCTACTCGATTTATCAGCAACATGGACTTACAATCTTCTCTAAAACCAAAGAAGTGTCATAGCAATTCACCTTTTCGAGTCAATTTCACGTATGGACACAAAATATTGTTTGTCACATTAAGTCACAAAACTATATTATCACATCAGTGAAAATGAATTAAGTGTAGATTACTCAGAATAATAACAAAAACTCCTCGGCTTTCTCGGTCAAAGGACATCCTGACCCCCCAACAACTGACGGAACAATGAAATTTTGAGCAGTATTTAGAATGGTTGGACTAGTTTGGTATGAAAGATGGTTGTTAACTGATGAACAACTTGAAATGTCATTACTTACAAAAGCAGTGAGAGCCAATAACCAAATATGAGATGGTTTGCTTATCTCCTAAGAAAGCCCCGAATTTATGATCTGAGAGACACAACCACCAACTTATGAAACAAGACTGTCCAACAAATTTTAGCATGTACAATTAATAGCGACAAGAATCTTGTTTTTTTCCTTTTTGAGATGTATATTGACCCATTTAAGAGCAATTATTGATGTTAATAAGTAGTTCAAGGAGAACATCTAAACCATGACAATGACAGTTCCACCAGCTAGCAAATTTTGGACTTTACCATCATTTGAAGAATGACTTAAGCGGAACAAAAGCTGTAAAGGAAAGAATAGTGTTTTAGAATTGGGGTAGGAGGTATTTCATTCATTTGTTTTAGTATGAAGGCGAGGTGCAAGCCTCGAGATATGGGGTATAAGTTCCATGAATCTTTAGAGTTTCAATTTTTACTTTAATAAAATAGCATAAAAACACAAAAATGTAGATAATATATTAAAAGTTAAAGAAAATTAAGAGAACTTAATAGGAAACAAAATATCTTGCATACTTTTATAAGTATAAACAATGTGATCGGGCGCTTGGGGCACTAGGAAAGCAATCAATTTCCTTGTGACGCACAATGAGGGTTTGGTTGTGTCTCAAAGTAAAGGAAAGCAGTCTATTTGATGTCCTCCTAAAAGAGCCAAAATAGCTATGGCTGCAAAGTCAGCACCACCCTTCTTCTATCTCATACATCACTTTCTTGTTCTATTATCGACGTCATCATTTAGACACAAAACAGTCTAATTGTGCATAACCCCTTTCTTTGAGGGTTAGCTTCCTTCTTCTCATCTAGCTTGAGATCATCCTGATGGATTCATTTCATGTAGTCTGGTTTACTTTCTTGAGTTCACTTTCGAAGCTCTAGTTATGTGAATTTTTTTGGATCGACCAATTAACCAATGGATCAATCAAGAACCTGTTTAGCTTCTCTTTGAGCTTCCCTTGCTGTCCACCACACAACCCACACACACCACCACCGCTTCTAGTACACATAAAACCTATGCAATCAAGAACTCACTACAGAGTACAAACTCACCCCAAACTAGAAATAGACTAAAAAAAACAGAAAAATCGCCACACAAGTAAAAGTATAGCAGCTAGTTCAAGTACAACTGTGTCATTCTGATGGTCGAAGGTAGAAATGTACCTGAGAGAGAATACAGAGCAATGACTGCACATGATTGCGCATAATTGAATCACCAATGAAGGCTAATGATTTGTGTCGCGTCATATCAAGAAACCTCTTGGGATTGAACTTAGGTAGCTCACAATCTCTTGGCTTCGATCTCCAGTAAAGATAGCCAGTATCAGGCCTCCCATTTCTCATACAATTTTGATGAGCTTCAATGGAATAGCAAGTGTGATTAGTGTAAAATGGACCAGTGGTATCTGGTACCCAATCTCCTATATAGAAATCACATTTTCCTGCAAAAATATAGACACTATCAAGTCAATAACTATTCATAGCATCCTAACATAGTAACATGTTAAAGATTGTAATAGAAACCTGCTATAATCAGTTAAATCACACTTATAGTATACAAATTCTTCACACTGTCAACGAATATATCTTAAATCCATTATGAAAATATATCTTGTGAAGGATCAAATGAATCCTATCAACTACAAAATTTAGGTTCTTATTATAAAAGAAAACGTTAAAATTTTAATATTATAGGTCCAAAATTAATTCTTATATATATATATATATATATATATATATATATGAATTAGTTAAAATACCAAGAGTGCTACCGATAACAACTTAGAGATGTTATCTAATTTTAGAAAGAAATATAAAACAAGATAAATTATAATTCAAATTTTTAACCTCACGTAGAGAGATGCACCTAGTCATCGTCGCATTATATGATACTCGAAGTGTGGATTCACACATCTATATTTCAATGATTTTAAAAAAACACAGCACTACTATACACAATCTCCGAAGGGGAGCATGGGTTCACGTGAACCCGGTGACCCCCTTGGATACGCCTCTGAGAAAGATTGTTCTTTTGTAAGATCATCGACTCAAAAGAAATCTATAACAACAACAAGAGCAAATCGATAGTATAATCTCACAAGTGGGGTCTCCTCACCCCTAACTTTGTAAGCTACAAAGGATATTTCTATATTTATTTCTATTTCCGATAAACATTCAGCTCAAAAGAAATATAATCGTGGCACGATTACAACAAATCACAAATAGAACTTTTTTGGTGGTATTTAAGATTAATGAACCAACCATTTCGTGAACTTTGGTCCATCACCTTCACCGTAAGATTACCAGATTCCAGCGCCGGCGGCAGTGTGTTTTCCGGTAGAAAACCTTTGTGAAAAAACTCAAGAGGAGAAAATTGTATAGAGGTGGAGGAGAAGATACGATAAGCAAGACCCATCAACAGAAAACATACAGAAAATTTTACAAAAATCACTGAAAATTGCTTCTTATTAACAACGTGATATCTAACCATGATTTTGGTTCTCTCTAAAAGTATCTCTAAGATTTGGAAAACAAAAATATTAATGTAAGAATAGGGGGAAAAATGAGAATTGAGTGTTCATCCTCCCAAATCTCAACTAACGTAAACAAAAAAGGGGGTAAAATAAAGGGGGGTTTATGAATGAAGAGAGATTTAGCAAGAGAAGGAAGGAAGAAACATGAGCAAAGAGAAGAATATAAATTGGGGACTTCACTTTCACCGACTTTTTGTTTTGTGTTGTTTCATAATGTATCTTATTATATTGTACTAAGTATAATATTTGAATAGTGTTATAAAATACTCTCTCCGTCCCTTTTTAGTTGTCCACTTTAGAAATGGCACACAGATTAAGGCAACAATGATTAGCACAGTGAAGTTACAATTTTACCCTTATGACAACTTTTCACTTCAAAATTACAACCACTTATTTGAATTAAAGTGAAATAAATTGGAGAGAAACAACATACACTTTTACAATTTTCAAGAAGTGTAAATAAGGGTATAATAGGAAAAAATTTGTTGTCCTTTCTTGATTTGTCAAAATGGACAACTAAATAGGGACAACCAAAAAAGGAAATATGGACAAGTAAATAGGGACGGAGGGAGTATTATAGTGTGGATGTCCACTACACCAAGAAGTTACTCTCACCCATTATCTCCATTACTTTCCTCCATTATGAAGATAACCATAACCTCCATAACCTCCAACTTTATAACACCATTATTCTTGTAACCTTTCACTTTCATAACCTCCTCCATTATATTCATGTTAATGTCATGTTTATGACTAACCTTTTGTATGCCTCTATGTTACACTATAAATAGAGGCAAGGGTTCATCTTGTATACACTTGAAGACTTGGAATAATAAGAAAAGCTCTCATCTCTTGTTTTACTATTTCTATTGCTATCATCTTTTATATTTCTTGTCTTGTTTTACTTTAGTTTTACAACAAATAGATTATATTATTCTTTGTCACTATATAATATTACATATTTATAATTTGAATGATAAATTTATAAGATAAAATAGATTGTACGAGTTGAGCTATTATGAAAAAGTGAAGTAAATGATAAAATAAAATTATTAAATAATAAATAAAGATAAAATTAGAAGAAAATATGAAGTTAATGTGATCATACCAGTAACTAGATCGGTCACTAAATAAAATGGATATTTTTGTTGTTATCTAATGATGAATTTAATATGATACAATACAATCCAATTTAAAACATAACAATCGAAATAAATATTATATTTAAACTAACAATACAATACAACAGATAACAACCTCCAAACGAGGTATAAAGCACGTGGTGAACTAAAGTATATTCACATGTTGCACCTCCTCATGGTTTTGCTCTTCTTCTTTTTATTTATTTAGGATAGTTTATATTGAGATAAAGATAATAATTTTAGAATAGGATTTATAATTCAATTTATTTTATATTTAATTTGAAGTATTAGCTAATTTTAAAATTATTTTTAATTTATATTTATACTAAAATAGTGAATTATTATCTTATATAGAAGGTAAATTAAAATAATCTCATAAAATATCTTTAATTATCTTATTTCACATTCTAACGATCCCTAAAGATGTGTTTCATACGAAGAAACACATATTTTACATAATAAATTAACTTTTTAACTTATTTTCTGATGTTTGATAGTAATAAACTGTCACGACCCAACCCATTGGGCCGTGCGGGCACTTACATACTACCACCTAAGTAGGAGAATCCTCACATCCCAATAATTAAAACATGCAAAAAATTTACGAGAACATAGATAAATGAAAAAAAAATGATTTTATAAATACTAACCTTAGACACTTTTTTTTTCTAGTTAAAACTTGTAAAGTATTTTAACAACTCCCATGAATCTAGTCTAAACAAGTACAAGAGCTACTAATAGTACAGCTGGACAAGATAATTAAAGACACAGCTCCCACCATGCGGAAGGAAGAATAGAAGCTGCTGGAGAGTTCTTCGTCTTCACCAAATGAAACGTCACCAATCCTGCATCTAGACTATGTCAAAAGACATAGCAAGAGTAGCATTAGTACAAAACACACGTACTGGTAGGCATCATCGGCCAACTCGACGCCCACCACATAACATAAGAAACCAACTAGTAGAAATATACAATAGACTACTCGCTCCTCCACTTTTACCCTCTCTTGAAGTACCTCCAATATACACTAGTATTCTGACCACTGACATCCTTCTCAATCAGCCTACCTACCAGGTACTTGATTATACCCTAGTCATTCTACTACATAGAGAAATTCCCAAACACAACCACCGACATTTCAGCCAACCGTTCACGTCATACCCTTACTTCCTCGTCACACTAACCAACCATGGTCATACAGTACATTAAATTAAGCTTTCTTCCCACTAAACCCAATCCCTTTTTTCCCAACGTGAAATCTGCCTAAGCATATTTCATTACACCCGCTACCTCTACTTCTTGCCATTACAACACACGAACCACCCTTACTATCTATTACTCGCCCTTTGAACACTTCATCCTTCCACTATATCTAACAAGTTCGCTTAACCCAAGAACTATAAAATATCAACAATCATAACCTATATCCCCTAAGTTCAACATAAGCAAGTCAAACAACATTATAATCACATGCATACACCAAACATATACAATATCAATATCATTTACGAATAACGAACAGTTTCACAATTCTCAATATCAAGTCAGGCAATTTTGCCACATCATTGGTCCTCTCATAGAACCCAAACCCAAACAGTTAGCATATCAGAACGTGGTACCCGATCTAATTAGTTATGCCGGAACGTGGCAACTGATCCCATAGTTATGCCGGAATGTGGCAACCGATCCAAGTTAGTTATGGCAGAACGTGGCAACCGATCCAAGTTAGTTATGCCGGAACGTGGCAACCGATCCTATAGTACACACCACAATCACAATCACAAGTATATCTTCAAGATCATACATTTAGGTCATGATTTCATGGCAATAATAATTCATCTATCTCATACACTACAAGTGTGATCAATAAAGCATCATTCATATACATATAGGTATCATAATGAAGCAAGAACACCATACATCACACAATCATAGAGTCACAACCATCACCCATGGATTATTCATCAACACGCATCATGCAAACCCTAATTCAGCCATTCTCAACCCTAATTCATCGTCTAAGGCTTCCTTCTAGGGTTTTAAATCATAAATCATTCGGTGCACGAAGGTCTACGCATAAATCCTACCATTGATTTACATATATTACACGGTGAATACAGATTTAAACTACTCAATTCATCAAACCTACCCTACCTGGGCGCAAAGCAGTTGTACGAAGTTTTTGACCTCAATACAATTTTTTCGGACTTCGTGACGGTGAATTCGGCCAAGAATCTGTAAGATATTGCCACCCTCATGCTAGAATTCTCTTCTCCTTCTTTCCCAAGCTTAGAGCAACTTTTCTGAGGTTTCCATGGTGTTTTACGACTTATTTAGGTATTTTAGGAAGATGGAGAAAATAGAATTTCTCATAATTTATGTTCTGTCTCGCTTATCCCGCTCTGGCACCACCGCCCTAACGACATATGGCCCGTTGTAGCGGGACAATGGTCCAGATTTTTGTTTCTTTTAAATAACGATGGTTCAGGTCGTTACATAAACAAAACATGTAAAACATAATAATAGTGACAAAATTGACAATAACATACCCAATATAATCTCGTAGATAAGGTCTAGAGAAAATAGAGTATAACAAATCTTACCCTTACTTTATAGAGGTGAAAATACTATTTTCAAAAGCAGTAATTGTTGACACCCAATTTTGGACCTCCACATTGTATATTAATCATCGAACTTCTTCAATTTCAAACGATTTAAGTAATTAGTTTTAGAAAAAAAATACTTTTCAATTTTAAATAGTTGCATCATTTTTATAATTTTTAAACAATATATGTGTTTTATATATTTACGTATATAATTAGTATATTTTATAAATATTTGAAAATCATCACAAAAGATTTTACATTTTTAGTTAAATATTTTATCAATTTACTTTAAGTTATAGTTATAATTTCGAGTTAATTAGTTTTGTAATTAAATTAATTAGTTTGTAATTAAATTAATTATTTTTATTTCGTTAAGATTAAGAAGCTCGTTAATTAATTAATATAAATTCATTTTATTTAATGGTTAGCCGAATTAATCCAAATCGGCTACATCTTTAAGCAATTGAGCCAAATTCTAAGCTCAAAATTAACTAAATTTTCACTCCATTTTGAATCCATTATTTTCAGTATAACTTACATAAATCTCATAGTGTAAAACTTAAATTACATCCTATCCCTATTCTTTTCTATTTTATAAAAATCCCTTAAATATTGTAGCATCCGGATACATTATATTCAGTCGGATACATAATGTGTGATACATAAAACAATTTGTTGTTGTGCTTAAAAAGGAGTCTAAACGTAAAATTAATTATCAGTCCCACAAATCACGCAAAACAGATCCCACGAATAGTGCAAAACAGATTGATATCAATCTATTCCAATCAGTAACAGATTCAGAGAATTCAAAATTCAAAATTCAAATTATCTTCTCCTCCATCTATCCTAAATCATAATAGAACCATATATCGATTTTGTTGAGATATTCAGAAATTTGGTTGAGCGATCTGAGTTATGAACAATACAATAGTGATGGAATAGTTGTTGGACAAACGATTTCTTTTGTGAATCTCAAATCCGCCATTGATACAACAAACAAGATGGTTGGAGAGATGCATTGCTTTGATGCTACATCCGGTGAAATTGTTGTGTCGAAAGTTGGTGAAATCGGTACCCAAGTATTTTTATATCTAAAATGGATAATAGATACATTAAAAAATCTATTCTGTTCCTTTGATATTATCTTCATCCATAAGTTGCAGGTTTATTAATTTAATATAATTAGTAAAAGTTTTATGTGCACGACTTATTTGATATTATCACAGTTGAGCGAGTTGAACTTGTAGTTGCGGAGGCTATTCATCTTTCTGTAGAGTTTGCCTTGTATTGTCTGGAAATATGGATTTGCAACAGTGATGATTCAATGCTTCAGGTATTGAAGTAAGTATATTGTCTTGTTCTTAAGTTGTGAATTAGTATTTTTTTTAATTTTTGATACATAAATCTTGATACAATGTTATTCTTGGAAGAAGATCATTGTTAGCCTTGAGCGAAAAAATATGTAATTGTGGGAGATTTCAACTAGACAAAGTACCTTGTGCACACACAATTGTTCTTTGATACATGTGAAATTTCAACAAGACAAAATACCTTGTGCCATGATACATTACTGACCACAAAAATGGATACAATTCTAGCTTGATACATGTGAATTATTGGATAGAACTTGATACAATTATAGCTAGTGCATACTTAATTCCATGTATCATGTACATGTGATTTTCTGAATTTTAAATGTATCAATAATTGAATTACTTTCAATTTTTAATGTATCCACTATTCATTTTAGTCATTGATTTTTTTGTTTGTTTTTGAATTTATATATTGATATATAAGATAATGATTAGAGTTTGATACAATATTAATTAGACTAGCATGTAATGGATTTGCATATATGTGATTTATTTGTTGTTTATATAAAGTATTAGATGCATGTGAAAAATCTTTTTGACTTTTGAATTTGTAAAAGGATATATATGTAAATGATACATTAATGAAAACAAAAATGATACACTTGTAGTTTTATTCATGTGAATTACTGGATACAACTTCATATCGTTAGAGTAAGCGTGCTGTGAATTTATATTTTTTAAAATTATCAGTATGTGAATTTTTTTATTTTTTAATGTATCAGCGATGAAGAGAATACATTTATAATGTATATATTATCCAATTTAACATGTGTATTAAATTTTTCTTCTATGTTTTCTTAATGATACATGAAACAATAACTTTTATAATGTATCTATTAAAATTGCAGTTATGTATTAGTGTGTTTATCGGATGATTGTTCGTGGAAATGGAAGCCCTCTGTTAGAAAAAAAAAGTTACAAATATACGTCCCTACTGCTCTGCTTACAACAAATCAGATGCATTAGCAAACACATATAAAATTTCCATGATTTCAATGTCGGATAAGGACGATTGGTCAGTTTCGAAATTTGTTTTGGAAGAAATTGTCCCACATAGGTACAAAAGGATGCATGGACGACCAAGGAAAAGAAGGGGAAAATCCACATGAAAAGCTAAGTACAAACACAAATTGTTGTGGACGTTGTGGACAAGAAGGTCACAATCGAAGAACTTGTACTTTATTTCTGAAAGATGGTTGATAAAATCTTTTTTGGATTACTATTATGTTTCAGATACATTAAGTTAAGATTAAGGATCAATTCGATTTTTAGATTTTCCATTGTTATATTTATATACACTATAACTTACTATTAGATGATGAATTTCTGATACAATAAATTGACATGTTAATATTTTCAATTTTGTGTACATTTTTGATTGAGCATAATACTTATTAAACATGACACGAGATGTTTGTATCATATACTTATTTAACTGGATATAATGTATCTAGTACATATTGCAGAAGACAATTTTTGACTAATACACAATTAAATGTGATGCTCAATGAACATGACACACGATGATTTTATCAGATACTTATTAAAACTAGATATAATGTATCTGAAACATGTTAAATAAGATAATTTTTAAGTGATACAACATTTAACATGATACTCATTAAACATGCTACAAAATGTTTGTATCATATACTTATTAAAACGAGATATAGTGTATCTAAAACATATTGAGGTAAAAGATGGTTGAGAAATTGCAGGAGCAAAATTTCGACCCCTCTTTTTGGGGGTTTTAACAACCTCTGCTTTCAAAGATGAGGGGACATCCTTCTTCAACTTTTCAATATTTTGCCTTCGTCATTACAAAAGGATTGTGAAGTTTTTTAGATCTATGTTTAGCCCAATCAATATTTTCATAATCAAAAACACGTTGTGCCAAAACAAGACTAAAAGGTAATGCATCTTTCATATTTATCAGCGATTTGAAGAAGAACAAAATTGGAAAAACAACAATTACTACTCTAAGAATAAAGTGGTACATAATGTATCAATAGCAATATATTGAAAACACGAAATTTAAGAAATTACAAATTACTGTAATATGAATAAGTTTTTAGAGAAACACTCTATAGCTTAAGTGAAATTGTCTTTAAAACATTGTATATGCATAGATACTTAATTACTACTCTATGTGAACCAAATCTTTTTCTAGTGGTGGTGTGGATTGACCCATAAGCTTTGGTGAATCATCATTTTCGCTGACGTATCCATCATTGGCCTTGTCGATGCCATATCTCCACAACAATATTACGTATTTATTGAATAGATACTCTAGAAGGAAACCATCTTGGGGCATATTGATTTGGTCGCTTAAGAACTCCGCAAATGTAGCTACATATAACCCAATGTTTCTACAAACAATGCAGAATATAAATTATAAAAATAAATTACACATATGAATCAAAACAAGAAGATACAATACTTACAGGTTAACACTTCTTTGTTGCATAACATCTTTGACAAATTCAACATTGAATGGATGTTATGACTCCAAAAGTGTACCAGTTTCTTTGTCTTTATATGTATCAAGTTCTAACTAGTTTGTTCGCTATGTTTTTTCAAAGAATTCACTGTCGAGAAGGTAAGAAGGTAGCATTACCGATAAATTTTTTTATCTCGCTAGCATTTACTTTTTTCTTTTAGCCTAATGCAGAGTCACACTCGTATTAACCTCTATTTCAGTTCAACAACAGCCAACACCCAATGAAACTGTCCATCACAATTAATCAAAATGTAAACGTCGTCTACAAGATGTCATGGTAATCCAGCAGGGATTCAAAATCCTTTGATTATCTGAGATATTAAAGCAGATGAATACAACTAACATTCACTTGATACATAATAGAACAATTTTGAAACATGACCGCTCTATATTGTATATGATACATGAATAAAAAAAACATCATATCAACACAAAAAGGCTTTATTGTATATTATGAACATAATGTATTGTATATTATACAATATTATGAATATAACTAACAAATGACCAACTATGAAATTTGTAATTTGATACATACATTCGAACTATTAGTAAATATACAAAACAAACATAAAACATATATGTGAAAAAACTAATTTAAACAACAATGTATTCACTTTGTTTTATTGATGCACAAAAAATAAATGTATCATATACTCATTCAAATTTTAAAAGCTAATATATAGAAGTTATATGATACATTAATGAGAACATTACATACAAGAGTTTAGATTGAACTTCGTTATATGATATAATACAACCACCTATTCACTACTATGTTGAAATTAGGATTTTAATGTATCAACCCTTTACAAATCGATTAGTATCCAACAGAATATGAGAACACTGTAATGTCAAACAATGTATCATTTTTGCTCCAAATAACCCCTATACCATAGCACATGAAATTAATGTATCAGTTTGTTCAGATCTAACATACCAAGTCTCATATCAAACACCAAAATTCAAAGAAAAAAAAGTATGAAAACACATACTTTGGACAGTGAAGGCCTGGAGATTGGTGGTGCTGTTTTCCTTCCCTTTTTAGGTTTTTTCTTTTACAATATTTGATTTTGAGGATGAGGATGCTTCCTTGTTCAACTTGAAAATACTTTGATTCTTCTTCATTGCTAGTGGGTCATACAAAATCTTAGATCTGTTTTCAATCCATTTGTCATCGTCAGAATCATATATTCGATTAGTATTAGAAGAAATTGATTGAGTAACCCCAATACTAAACAAAGCACCCTTATCAGGAACAGAACTTTGAACAAAAGCAAGAACTCGAATAAAATAACAATGAAGAAGACAACCCCTACCTATTCAGATGTTTGAAATTGGTTGACTGGAGAGAGAATTGTTTTGAAATCAACTTGATAACTGCTAACAATTTGGAGAGAATTTAGGGAGAAAAAAAAGGAGTTGAAAAGGAAGTGGGTAAACGTGGGTTTCACTTATGTATCCGGAAGTTTTAAGAATTGGGATAAAACAAGGGATCTTTGAAATATTTTAAAAAGGTAGGGAAAAATGGAGAATAAAAAAACTTAAGTTGTGTATATACGTAATTTGTCCTTATTTTCAGCCAACTTTGGCCCAAACCAGTGGCCCAATTCTTCCAACTCTAACTTCAATCCAATTCCTTCTTTCCGGCCCACAACCATGCACAATACAACATACAATACAACAGCAATTCCAATCAACAATATTTCCAACACCAAATAATTCCCAGCCAGCCCAACAAGACATACAATAACCCAGCAACCCGACCCTGTTACGCGTCTTCTTCTTCACGCGTCCAGCAATTCAGCAGCGAGGAACGAACCCAGAACGCGAAGAAACCCAACGCGCCTCGTTCTTCCTTTCTCCCAGCGACCGGTCACATCAATTCGACAAATCTGGAGAAAATCCGCGTCGTCCTCCTTTTCCTGAATCTCTTATGCACTATTGTCTTGAAAAAGGAGCAAGGAATTCTATTTTCAAATTCAAAAATTTCACCCGTTTCCCCCCTAATCGGTCCTAGATCTTCTCCTATAAATATCGGTTGTCTTCACGGTCAAAGGGGTGATTTTTTGGACCATTGAGAAATACACCAGATATACATTTTTCTTATCTTGTTCCTGGGTTGTTGGAACTTGCCAGAAACCTTGAATATCTCATGTGATGGTGAACGCTCGTTCAAGCTTGTTTCTTAGTCCAGTTCGCTCCCCTCGAAAAGGTAAAAATACTTTCTAATCTTAATTTGTTTCTGGGATAATGTGTCGTTCCGATTAAATTTAGTCTAAACTTTATTTTCCAGTAATGTCTTTTACCCTGCTAATTTAAGTTTAAATCATAAGATTTTCCTGGAAAGATTGCAAATCTGTGATCATCATCTATTTTTATCGAGTTGAAGCGCTTGAATATATTGTTTGTTATTAATAGACAAATAATTATTTATTGGTTTTTGGGTTTATTAATAGTGTGATTTCTTTGTTGTTCCATTTTGTGCTCAATAGATCAAATTTAAGCCTAATCACATTAGCTCAACCATGTCATGAATGTATTGTTAGCTATGTTGATCTCTGCTCATTTTCTCTTTTCTTTTGAACATATCATGCAAGCATGTCTTGTTTATTGGACATTCTCAAGTTATCTCGTTATCCCTCATGTACTTATCTAGCTTCTCTTTTCTTTGCTATGAATTTTTTAGTTAAAGTCTAAAGTTAAATATGTTAGTAGGTTTCCATGCTCCAATATTCCATCTTGTATCTTAAGTAAAATAATGGTCGAGGATGCCATTATTATAAAAATTTGCAATGATTTCTCGTATGTGTTCCCCAAACCTGTCACAATGGGATCATGACTAATAACCATCAGCCTAGTTTACATTATTGTTGTAGTTATGTGATGATCAAGTGTTAATTTTATTCAATAATGAGATTTTTCTTTTCACTATTTTGAAGTTCTCGTGTGTTGGAGTTTGAGCTTGTTTGTTAGTATTATTTGCTTCTATGTTAAATTAGCAATTAAGCGTCTATTAATCACTGCCTACTTCTTGAGATTTGGTTATTTCTTGACTACTCCTTTTACATTTGTTGCTACTGAAAGATGCCTACTCCAATTCAATGTGTTAAAATCTAGCGGTAAGTGTTAGCTTGATTTAGTTAGTCTAAGCATGACTTAGGCTCTTGTTAAATTTTCTTATCTAACTAGGAATACTTGTGAGAGTTTAGCAGGCTTGAAAATATTAGTTTATACCTTCTCTTTGGCAGATTTGAAATATGATTGGATGACCTTATTGATTAACCTTAGTACTTAAAGGTTTCTTGTTTATTTGTCTTGCCTCTTTATCTTTAATTGAGCTTTGTACATAGAAATCTTAACCAAGCAATCATGTGTCCAAATTTCAACTTGCCTTGATTATTTCCAACTAAGCATGTCTATGTTAAAGCATTTGGTTTGAAGCACTGTTGTATTGTGAAGTTCAATTCATATCCCCGTATGTGACGATACTTTCAGTTGAGTTTGTTAACCCGCACATAGATGCTAATTTCTTTTCTTTTCTTTCGGTGTATATGATCAATTCGAGTCCACTTTGGACTCATTCCTTGCATTTCGTCGAGTTGAATTTCTTCGAGTCAGCCCCCACCGGTTTGAGTGAAAAGAAAGCTGAAACAGGCCTCGAAAAGCTAAAAAAGGGGCTGATACGCTGCGTGTATACATTCAGTATACACCTATATACATGTCAAATGCTGTGATACATATTGAAAACAGGAAAACTGGTCTCGAAAAAATCCGAAACGAACCATATACAGGGTGTATACAGCAGTATACATTGATTGTATGCAGCAGTATTTTCCGGGGGCAAAAGGCCCAATTGCAGCAGTAGCCCAATTAGTTGGGCAGCGAGGGTTTGGGGCCAAGAATAGCCCAAACTCATTATTTTCTTTCATTGCGTGATTACCTTTTACTTGCAAATTGTTTGTTTGATTTTGTCTTAACTCTAACCTTTGTTTTGTTTTGTTTTGATTTAACTTAATTAAGTTCCCCAAAGGATGAACTAATTTCTTTTATGTTGATTTTGTTTGATTAAATAAAAATTTCATTTTTTTTATCAACTCTTGTATTTTTATTCAAAACTTTTTTATTTACTCTTCAGTTAACTTAAGATAGTTTGCATGCTTTAATTGACCAAATTATTATTTAAAAATGATTCCAATACTTTAGTTAATCTAGTTTTTATAAAAATCCTAATCACTTTCATTTTAATCCAAATGTTTCATTTTAGGTCCTTTTCTCTAAGAAACAAAAAATAAAAATAAAAAGTGTCATTTATCTAATTATTTTCTCAAAATTAATCAATTATTGTAAAAAAAAATTCTTTATGTTAAATTATTTTTCCAAAATAGTCAAGTATTTAATCTAAGTCGTAGGATAACCGCGTGTTAGCGGACGCTTCAAATATCTTAAAAACCTTTTAGAAGCGTAAATAAGAACCTCTTATCCATTTACTCTAAATTTATAAAGATTTGATCTGTTAGAATCTTTTTAAAGTAAGTTTTCTTAATTTCTTTTTAAAAAATTAAGTGGGGACTCTATTCTAAGTATTTTTCTCAAATTGTTTTATACTTAGAACGTTTCAAAAGTGATTTTTCCTAAAGATAGTAAAATCACGGCGTAACAGTAACAAAATCATATGTTTTAAATTTTCGTCGTTGATAATTACATATATGAATAGAGGTGAAGCTAGGAATATGATGAAATGTGTGTAGATTTTCTTTTTGATTACGTTAAGGACATGCAAATTAAAAATAAACTTACATTTATACTAACTAGTAACATTTAAGTATTTAACCTCTATACACCATATAATTCTCCGATATAAAATGTACGCTGAATCACCCTCCGCATAAAATAACATCGTTCATGACGGAGAAATCCAATTGATCGATAATTTAGTTGATATTTTATATTTACATAAAAGAATTAAATATATTTGAAGTGTAAAAATTTACCATGCATTTTATGTCTTGTTATAATTGTGATGATGTTTGAGGTACACAACAAGAGAACAACTTGACCTACTAACTGCATTAGACATCATTTTTTTTGAAAATAATGGTGGGAACCTATTGTCCTTTTCCTTGGGCCTTCAAAGAGAAGTAGGAAACAAATGGTGAAGTCATAAACACCAACTACCTTGTTTTGCATTTATTGTCCTTCTAGGTAGGGGTGTTAATACATATGCAAGTTTAGTGACGTATCATATGAGGCGAATGTGAAAGTAAGGATTAATACACACGTTATATTTGTGAAAGGAAATTTTAAGTATATATTTTCGGTAAATAATTAAAAGGGATGGGAAGATTGATAAGGATTTTAAATTGGGTGAATAAATGGAGGCTTGTATCAGGTGTATTATATGATAAGAAGGTGTTATCGAGACTTGAAGGTAAATTTTATAAAGTAGTTGTTCGTTCAATTATATTGTATAGGGCATAATGTTGATCAGTTAAGAATTCACACGTTCAAAAGATAAGTATCATAGGGAAGATAAAGATGCTTAGATCGATGGATATGTTTGAAATATTATGAGATATAAGATGGAGTCCCGGAGAAAGAAGATATAAAGGAGGTAAGGTGGGAGTGACCTCAATGGTTAAAAAGATGTGGGAAGTGAGACTGAGATGATTCAAACATCTAAAGAGGGGAGACATATGCACTAATGAATAGGTGCAAGAGGTTGTAGGCCGACAAAGGTGATTGCACATGACTCATCTCCAGCTCACCAAAGACATAATCTTAGATAGAAAAGTATGGGGGACAAGGATTAGAATAAAGTGTTAGTCGATAATCGGGTGATTTTCTCTTTCCTATGGGAGAGCAATTCTAGCTTAGAACACCTTATATGCTCCCTCTTGTACTTCTCAGTATCATTATTATTATAGTACTATATTATTCTTCAAATTGTATTACTACACACTTGTTTCTTTGACTTATTGGGCTATCCTTTTTAGTTTTGTTGCTAATAATTTTCTTTTCTACCATATTTTTTTTTTTTATAGTTTTTGCTTTTGCTTTTGTCAACCTCATTTTTTTTGGAATGTTTTTTTTGAGTCAAGAATTTATTAAAAATCGTGTTATTCGTCTCCATAAGTCATAACTATATATTATTAAGAAGGCTTATTTAAGGAAAAAGAGTCCTAATACTCAAAACGGCAGGATAGATCATTACAATTTCTTAAAGAAATACTTTCTTTGTCCCAATTTATTTGAAGGTGTTTGATTGAGCATGAAGTTAAAAAAAAAAAAACAAAGTAAAATACATGATTTTATAAAAGTCATAAAATATTCCAAAGAGATAAATTATCTCGTTAAAAATAAAATATAAAAGAAAATATTACTATTCTTAGATCAATTAAATAAAAAGTATCATAAATTTAGACACAAGTAACATGATTTAATAAGTATTGGATGATTCAAGGGGCATTATTTCACGTGAAGAAGATAGAACCCATAATTGCAATATGTATGATTTTTGCTTACAAGTATCCAAGAAGTTTGTGGTGTTAATATTATCTAATGATAGCATTGATTTTGTGCTTGAAGTTTCTTTATGTCATTATAGGAAGAACCTTTTTTATTAGCCCATAGGCCACAATATAAAAAACATATAATATAATTTTCATGTTTTTTACCTTGGATGAAACATCTCGCTCGCCACTTTCCTATGTATTTGGTATTCCAAATACATGCAAATCACACCAGATACATACAAATACGTGTATCTAGTTTGATTTACATGTATCTGCGATACATAGACAAATCTCACTCGCCTCCATCCTATTCTTGCTCGCATCTCTCCCTATTTCAGTGTATTTGGTAGCAAAAAACATATATCTAGGTGTATAAAACATGTACGTAGGTATATCTGACTTGAAATCTAGTACGAAATTATTACTCCCTCCGTCCCATTTTATGTGGCACCATTTTATTTTTGGTCATCTCATAAAGAATGTCACATTTCCTTATATGGTAAGTATTTAAAGGTACAATTCCTTTTTTACTCTTGTTGGTCCCACTTAATTTTAAAATAATACTCCAATACATCTATGAACATAGAGAAAAGTGAGTCTACTTTTTAAAGGGCTATTTGGTAAACATTTCAAAGTCTTCATTTATTTCTTAAACTCTGTGCCCGGTCAAATGTTGCCACATAAAATAGGACGGAGGGAGTAATTGTTAATACAAAATGTAATTATTTTAAATTATAGGAAGTATTAGTAAATATAGTAGAAATGTTTGTGTAATTCGATATAATGCTAAACTAAGTACAAGCAAATGGCCAATCTTTACACAATATACACAAAATATGGGAAAATTTTCAAAACAACAATATTTTAGCTTTTAATGGGACTCCTTAGCAATAGTTTCACTATTTATTTAAAATGTCAATATTTTAGTTTGTTAAGGGCTGAGTTATGTATTTATTTTATTTTGATTACTTTGAAAGAATACAAATAATTAATAACAGAATATAGATAATCATGGAACAGAAAATTTCAAAAAAGGTAAAAAAAAAATTAAAAATTTAACATCAGTTACGTTTTTGAAAGAGCATATGTTGCCATTTTTCTGTCTAGCCTTTTTTTCCTTTATTCTTAAGAATTTCAATTTTTTTTAAAACTGTAGTTTGTTTTTTATATCTTATATGAGTGAAAGTGTTGGAAAATTTCTAATGCCCTCTGTTTTGGATATTTAAATGTTTGAACTTCTTTGAATATGTGTTCATCCGAATGTATTCGAATACCTAATAATATGTATAACTAATTTAAAATACAAAAATTGTTGGTATTGATTTATGATGAATACAACTCTTTGACATTCTAGTTCAAGTACAAAAATAAAGGCAGTTGTGAAGTATATACCAACATATAAATACAAATTAGTTGTAAATCAAAATGATATTGAAAAATACAGTTGCGATGAATACATAATACATAGAATAAGTTGTATTCAAAATAAATTGTATTTATATTTCAATATCCAGTTTTGTTATATTATTATTTCACTTTAAATTTGCAAAAGTATTTTCTGGCTCAGTTTTTATTTCAAATATGAGATTTTATTTCAACATAATTTTGTATATCAAACGCAAAATGAATATTAATGGGTAGTTTTGTATTTGTTTTTATTTTTAATCGGTTATTGGTTAGAATTTGGTCCAATGATGGACTCTTTTGATAATTAAAAGGAAATATAAATAATAAAATCTGGATACAAATTATTTTTAAAAATATTGACATTCTGACATTTTATATAAATATTTTAAAGTGTAGTTATTTTGATTAATTATGTTAGGTATTATGACTAGATAGCTAATTTTCCCAAATATAAATGGGCTTAATCCTTAGTTTTCTTTTGTTGCTTGTCATGAAGCCCAACACTACTCCTCCCAAAGCTGGAGGGCAAAAAATTATACAGTTTATTTATGGTATATGAGATTTTGAATTCTCTTAACTTTTCAGTATTTTTTTTATATTTTGAATCCTCTTTAGTGAAAATTCTGACTTTTCGTAACAGGGAGAAAAAAGTCATTACATCCTTGGAACAATTAGTATTAATTAATTTATGTCTTAAGCAGCCTTTGTTTGCTGAAAATTTCCACATCGGTTAACCATCTAAGACAGAAAGCTGAAGAATTAATATAAATTGAAATGCCAAAATTATATTTAAAGTATCTTTGCGCTTGGGGCAATGACACAGCTAGTGAGGTTCTAACCGAGGCGCGTCTATTGCTGGTTGAAAACTATTTCCAAATCCCCTCTTCGGCCTTGGTTTTGCCTTGGCCCATTGAGAATTTTTGAGAGGGCTCCCTCATCAAGGGTAAAGCCCTACAATTCTTAGTTCAATAATTGTGTTTTTTATGTGATTGTAATGATACATATTACATATTAGTAATGTCTATTTTAAGAAAATAATTAGATTTTTCATTCTTACCTTGGTGAGTTTGTAGTGGTATACTTTATACTCTATATATTTTCCAAAATGGAGAAACTTAAGCCACATTCTTCCAAAAGTAATGTCACTAAAAGGCTTCAATAGGCACATATTTGATGGCATAATTAAGGTGTTTAATAAGTCATAACTACATTTGGAGTGTAAATGAAAATAGGGGAAAATGAATGATATATTATTTACACTCTGTTTGGATCATTGTTACCCATTGTATTGTTACCATACGTACAATGTTTCTTTTGATTGTTATTTAAAATGTATTGTATTATATTGTGTTGTTATGTAACAATGAAAACCCTCATTTTATGGAACAACCGATTTGGTGTGTTTCCGTTGTTACTTAATTTCTTTTTACAGTTATATCCTTACTTAATATTTCATAATATTATTTTACCTTTTACCCTATATTATTTAATCTCACTCAAACAGTCAAACCTCCTACCCAACAACTATTATCTTGCTTTGTCTCCTTCTAGGTTTGGTTGTTTGTTCGACCTCTTTCTTCCTTTTTCTTAAGCATGTGTTCTTTCCTTTTCTTTCTTTCATACTTTTGTCTCTTTCAACATATTACTTTATATGATTTTTTAAATATAATTAAATCAATCTAAATACAAACGTGATGATAATATTTGATAGTATAATATAATTGATGATATAATTTTATGTTATTTTCATATGACATAAAAAAAATATGCATGATAGTTGTAACACCCCAACTTTTCAAAACGTCTAAATTAACTCGTATCTTCGTGGAAAGACAAAGAGGGTGGGTAATAAATTAAGAATGATGTGGTATGTCATATTTTAAGTGTTCAAGGGTTGTATCTCAAGTTTTGAAGTTAGGTAAGTGGCAAAATAAAAGTTGGTGATGTCGTGTCGTAATTTGACTATCTTTAGAAAAATCACATTTTTGAAATGTTCTAAGTATAAAACAATTTGAGAAAAATACTTAGAAAAGAGTCGCCACTAATTTTTTAAAGAAATTAAGAAAACTTATAATTTTCAAAGATTTAAATAGAAAAAATCATTTGAAAATACTAAAGAGGGTTCGGGGTTCAATTTACACTTCGAGAAGGGTTTAAGCATTCGAAGTGTCTGCTAACATGCGGTTGACCTGCGACTTGACTAAAATATATTTGACTGTTTTTAGGAAAATAATGATTTAACATAAAAAAGTAATAATTTACAATATTTGATTAACTTTGAGAAAATAATTAAGTAAATGACGCATTTTTATTTTATTTTTATTTTTTAGAGAAAAGGACATAAAATGAGACATTTGAATTAAAATGCAAGTGATTAAGGTTTTAACAAAACTAGATTAATTAGGAATTATTGAATCATTTTAAAATAATAATTTAAACCAATTTGGTAATTAAGGTATGAAAAATATTTTAAATTAATTAAAGAATAAATAAAAAGTTTGACTAAAGATATTCAATGAAAGTATAAGAGTGGATTGAAAATGAATTTTTATTAAAATAAACTAACATAAAGAATATGGCTCGTCTTTTGGGGAATTAAATTAAACCGAATCAAATCAAATGTTAGAGTTAAAATGAAAAAAAAAACAAGTATAATAAAATAATAAAGAGAAGGAGAGGAATTTGGGCCTTTTGGGCCTATTGCTGCCCAGAAACATTGGTCCCAAAGTTGCTGATTTTTTGGGCTTTGGCTCAATTCTGATTTTTATATACAAACTGTATATTGTCCGTAAATCAATGTATATAACTCAGTTTTTAACTCCCAAGAGCTGTAATTCTATTCACTTTTCGCTATAATTCTGCCTTTCAACCTATATCACGTATACCAAATATATACGGGATATATATTGGCTTGTATATCAGTGTATACTGCTGTATACGACCTATTTTTGGCACTAAAGATCCGCATTTTCTGTTTGACAACCCTGTGCTTCTGTTTTATGTGCCCGGCTGACTCGAATGATGAGGAAGAAATAAATTAAGCCTTTATGGCTTAACTCGAGAATGCTAGGAGGAGAAGTCCACCATGGACTCGGAAGAGATTCACATTCACACAAAGAGAAAGAAAAGAATTAGAAATTAGTATTAGAAATAAGAAAACAAATGAACGTAATTAAATTCAAATAAAAGTAACTTAAGCATTTTAAGATCCAAAAATAAAATCAAAAGCCACTATTAGGCCCATGTGACAAGATTTTAAGAATGTGCAAATGAGATAACTATATCTCAACAGGCAAATAATTAAAACTTTAGCAATGCCAAGAGAACTTGACAAATGAGAAATCTAAATCATGGATGGAAAACTAGATATTAGCCTAATATGAATTATCCAAAACCTAGGCGTGACGACTTTCCTGGACACGTACATATACAAAATTAAAATTTAAGGGAGCATATATGGATGTAATAAGAGCAATCAGTCTATAACTTAACATGAGGCATTATACATTAAGCGTATGAACTAAATATGAAATCCTAAATATTTTATGGCGAAGACACATTCTAAACGGTTTATGAAGACCAAAGATCAAAGTAACATGATTTTAAAGTAATAGCCATACCATTTCAATGATACTCTTACCCAAATCTAGCAAATCATTATGGACAAGAACATATACTACAGATACATATACTGAAAAAAAAATCAAACCTTTGACAAGACAAAATTCAAAGGACTTTAGAGAAATTTAAAATGTAAGAAGACCACAATTCTGAAAGGACAAACAAGGCCCATAACAAGCTAAAAAAAACTAAAAAAAACAACAAGCAGATTAGTCCTACAATATACAACTATGAAGGCCCAAAAAAAATGGAAGCAGTTGTGTACTCAATTAGCAAAACCAGTTTCGACATGATCCGAATCAAAATTATTTATCATTGAGATTGAATGCACTCTAAACAGAAGAATAAGGACTTAACTCACAACCATGGCTCGAACGAGATTCAACTAGACCCAAACACAATGAAGCAAGCCCACGACATTCGCATACGGATTCAAAACGAAGAGTAACAAGACAAACTCGAATATAGAAAAACAAAGAAGTGGCAAGCTTAATCGTATAATAACCCCTTTTAATCAACATTAAGACTAGATAAAGGTGTATATAGCACATGAGAATACAAGAATTCCATCACTAGTAACAACATCCAAACAAGAATAGTGATCTCCTAATCTCATAAATATCACACCAAAATAGAGGAGTAGAAGAGATGAAGAGGTTACCTTTTCCGGGCAGCGAACTGGGACACGAGATTCTGGGAAGGATTCCACCACCACCAAACTATGACTCCGAGAATCTTCGATGAACGGAAAAGAATCAAACGAGAGTAGAAATCTTATTGCCAATCTCTATCAGTTCAAAATCTATTTCCTAAATATTTGTCTATGACTATGTATAATTAATAGTTCACTGTATTTTATTTTTTTCTAATTCCAATTAGTTCCCTTCCCTTCTTACAGTGAATAATAAGAGAGTATATATAGCCAGGAAATTAGGGCAGATTTGGGGGAAGAACGGAAAGGAACTTGGGGCAAAATCAGAATTCCCCAACCAAATCAATTCAAATTTTTCCCCCAAGGGTAAGGAAAAGTTGTTGTTGTATGGAAATTCAACCAAAATCCCCTAAAATCCGGATGGAAAAGATCAAAATGGGCGGTTGTTGCAGAGCAGGGCTGAGGGAGCTGTCGATTGCGTGAACTCGCCCTCGCATGAAGGAGACGAGGCGCGTATATGGTCGTTCACGCGTGCTGTGCACGCTGTTGCTATTGCTGGACCGGGTCTGGGCTGCTGGCTCGTTTTTGGTTATCACGTTGCTGGATTTCAACTTGTTTTTTGCTTGAAAGAGAAGATGTCAACAGTGGGTCGGCTAGTATTGTTGTGTTGTTTGCTGTATGTACAATTATATGGGCTGGTAGTTTTGTTATAAGAGTGTTGGGCCTGGGTTATTTTAGGAGGAGTTGATCATTGGGCTGATAGAACTAATTGATTGAAGAAGAAAAATGGCCCAATACTTGGTCATGCAAAAAATGGCCACAAGAATTATAATTATGGCCAATGTGAATTAAGAAGTTAGCCAAATTGAGTTTAATCTATGGAATTTGACTAAAATTTATATATAAGACGAATTAATATTAATTAATTAACGAGCTTCTAGATTTCTACGAAATTAAATATTTAACTTAATTGTAAACTAATCAACTCAAAAATATAACCTATTGATTAGCTAAACCAAAACCAAATATTCCAAAAAAATAAATAAAATTTGAGATGATTTTCGAATATTCATAGAATGTAATATATATATATATATATATATATATATATATATATATTTACAAATATGGCAAAATTACTTAGAATCACTTGAAACATATTTTGAATTTCATACAGTCAATTATTTCAAATCGTTTGAAATTTTAAGAAGCTCGAAAATTAATTATTATCAGGGAGGGTCAGAATTGGGTGTCAACAACTGTCCCTCATTTGACTTGTATTGAAGAAAGAAATTCAAGGTAAATGAAATTGACGAATCTAATTTTGACCGACCACATCTTCATCTTTTAGAAAAATGATTTTGGTACGGACTTGAGTAATTATGGCCGAACCCCGGAATCAGGTTTCCTACATATATCAGGCTATATGAAAATTCAGGCCACTTGTAGTTTGATATACTTGATTTGACGCACGATTATGAAAGAATTCGAAGGCTATCCCGATATCAAATTATGAAGAGACCGAAATGATCGAGAATACGATTTGAGAGAGGATGTCGGAATACAGCCGAATTTTCAACATTAAGCTCTCCTACATATCCTTAGACCTTAGGAATCAGTCTGTTTGTAGTTCGACTTGATCGGTTGAAAAGGAAATCTATTATGCAAGATAACCTTTGGTTCTGGAAGAGTGACAAATAAGTCGAGTATGAAAAAGAGGTTTGCAACCTCTTAACCATGAATGTGGTGCACTTCACACCCATAATTAAGAACTTACACAGACATAATTTTCAAAGCTCTTGGTGCATTGTCACTCGGATTGGAAAGTTGCCTCTGGTGGAGACCAAAATTTCTGGATGCGAAATTGAAACCATGAAACCTAAAGAAGAACCCACGTGCCTTCTGATAGGGGTGTGGTTTGATTGTGGTGGAAGTCGCTCCTCAGCTCGCATCCTAAGAGTTTGACACTTCTCTTTAGACTATGTCCCAATTCGCTGCTAAGAAAAAGTTCTGCGTTGTGCTGCATCCTTTTTTATGTCGTCCGCCCCTGTGGTTTGCTTGAGAATTCATCCTCTTGGATTCTCTCGACAAAGACGGAGATAAAATTCATTAGCATAAAAAATGCAATTCAAATGGGAGACAGTGTCTTTCACTGTGTTGACACTTAATTGTTCTCCTTGAACATATGACGTTAACTCCATCGGGTTTGATGTAAAGCCAATAAAGCTTGTGTCTCATATTTGCAATATAATCTTCAATGTACTCTTCCTTTGATGTCAAAGTAATAAAATAGGCTGATGTAATATGTTGATAGTTCTCTTCATGTCATTTTTGCAAAGAAAAATGATGCAGTAGATGTTGATCTTGTTATGATGCATGACTTCTTCCGCGATGCAAGAAGATAATGCTTCTTTGAAAAATACAGGTGATGTTTCCTTGAAAAACCATAATTGAGGATGACTTTTTCCTGCAATGCATGAAACTTTTTCTCGCGATGCATGAATCTTTCTCTTGAATTTTTCTTTCTTCGATGCATGGTTTTTTCTTTGCGATGCATGATTTCTTTTCTTGTGATGCATGAATCTTTTCTCGCGACGCATGACTTTTCCTGCGATGCATGAATCATTTTTAGCGATGCATGACTTTTCCGTGCAATGCGTGAAACTTTTTCTCGTGATGCATGAATATTTATCTTGCGATGCATGCCTTTTTCTCTTGTTATGCATGACCTCTTTTTTTTTCGTGATGCGTGAATCTTTTTTCCGCAATGCATGAAGCTTCTCTTGCAATGCATGAACTTTTCCCGCGATGCATGAATCTTCTCTTGCAATGCATGAATCTCTTTTTGCAATGCATGAATCTTCTTTTGCAATGCATGAATCTTTTTTCTCGCGATGCATAAATCTTTACTTGCAATGCACAAATTCCTTTCCCGCGATGCATGAATCTTCTCTTGCAATGCATGAATATCTTTTCTCGCGATGCATGAGTCTTCCGATAAGGCCTCCCTGATACTGAACAGTGATAATGCTTCACCGAGCAACATATGTGATCTTCTAGGTATCTTTGGATGGCGATATCATCTCAATAGACAATAAAAATGACCATTGGAGTAACGATATCATCTTATTTGACAATACTATATAGATGACTCTCCGAGTAGTGGTATCGTCTCACTCGACAATATAATATAATTAACTTTCAGGGTAAGAATATTATCATATCTGATAATATAATGTAGATAAACGTCTTTCAGGTATTTATAGTTGTTGTAAGATAATAATATTGATCTCTTCATGGTTTTCGTTTGTTCCATCTCCGATCATAGTTGCAATGTTCATTATGATCCTCACATCACTGAGAATTTGAATAAAATGATGTTACTCCTATTCCCAATTCTTTGGTATAAGAAGCATAAAACTTTTCCTGTATCCACAGAAAAATTATTAGTTTAAAATGAACTGATCTATGTCGATCTCTTAAGTTGCCTGCTCCTTGTATTGCTATCTTCGATCTCTCGCTTCTTGATAGATAAGACAAAATATTTTAATGCAAAAATAATTGAAATATGAAGGATAAGTTTTTAAGGAAAATAAAGTTTGGAAAAGGTCACTACCAAGTGTCATGTCATGACAAACTCAATGAGCCCATTTGAAGGTGATGTCTCAAAGTCTATCTGATTACTTGTTGGGGAAGGATTCAACGTTGCTCCAAATTCCCGACGAACCTTGTTTAAACTTTGAGGCCATCCTCAAAATTTCTGTCCCAATTAATTATCTCGGTTTGTCTTTAACCGTTGGTGATCAAATCACGAAATTCTTGAGATCCTCTAAAAATTTTTGTCCCAGTTACAATTCTCAAAGTAACTTTAGTCTAGACTTTGTTGGAAAGATCTTCTTCGTGAGAATTTTTGAGTCCCTCTCAAAAATTCGGTCCCAGTTTCTATTATAAGAAAAAATAGAAATCTTACAGGAAATATGACCGAGCCGTTGTGGCGCCTACGTATCCTGTTGAGGCAGGAATCAGGTCAAACGTAGTTCCCCCTCCTAGATTAACAAAAATAAGAAAATTTACAAAGAAACTGACCGAGGCTAACATAGGCTGCCTACGTATCTCATTCTTGAGAATTCAGGTCGAACGTAGTTCAAATACAAAAGAAAATATTTACAAGGGGATAAAGGGGTGACCGAGGCTGACATAGGCCGCCTACATATCTCATTCTTGAGAATTCAGGTCAGACGTAGTTCATTACAAGGATTGATTCTAAACAAAACAATTACAAGCGAATAGAATGATTACAAGGGAATGACAAGAAAATACAAATTGAAACTTCACGCATAGTATCTCTTGACAGCATCTGAGTTGATTGGTTTTGGCCATTCGGTGTCATCCATCTCTGACAGTATCAAGGCACCTCCAGATAACACTTTACGAACCATGTAGGGTCCTTGCCAATTTGGTGCAAATTTTCCTTTATACTCATCTTGATGAGGGAAAATGCGTTTGAGAACTAATTGACCAATTTCGAATATTCTGGCTCTTACTTTCTTGTGGAAAGCACGAATCATTCTATGTCGATACAGTTGTCCATGACAAACAACAACCATTCTCTTCTCATCAATCAACGTTAACTGATCAATCCGTTTGCAGACCCATTCAACATCGTTCAATTCAGCTTCTTGAATGATTCTCAATGAAGGTATTTCAACTTCTGCAGGTATAACTGCTTCTGTTCCATATACCAGCAGATACGGAGTATGTCCAACTGATGTTCTGACGGTTGTTCGGTAGCCCAACAAAGCATATGGCAACATCTTGTGCCAACCTTTGTGATTATCAATCATTTTCCTCAAAATCTTTTTTATGTTCTTGTTGGCAGCTTCTACGGCTCCATTCATTTGGGGACGATAGGCGGTTGAGTTTCAGTGAGTAATCTTGAATTGTTCACATATCTCTCTCATCAAGTTACTATTGAGAATCGCTCCATTATCAGTAATGATGGATTCTTGCACTTCAAACCTACATATCAAATTGTTGCGAACAAAATCAGCTACAACCTTCTTGGTCACCGACGTATACGAAGCTGCTTCCACCCACTTGGTGAAGTAGTCAATGGCAACCAAAATAAATTTGTGTCCGTTAGAGGCGGCTGGCTCTATCGGACCAATGACATCCATGCCTTAAGCTACAAATGGCCAAGGTGAACTCATAACATTGAGTTCATGAGGCGGGACACGAATCAAATCTCAATGCACTTGACATTTATGACACTTCTGCACAAACTTGCCACAGTCATGCTCCATAGTCATCCAAAAATAACCGGCTCGGAGGATCTTCCTCGCCAAAGTGAGCTCATTCATGTGAGTACCACAAACTCTGGCATGTATTTGTTCCAGAAGCTTTGCAGCTTCACTAGTATCAACACATCTAAGAAGACCTAAATCTGGAGTCCTCCTATAAAGGGTTTCCCCGCTTGCAAAGAAACTGAGGGCCATACGCCGTATCAACTTCTTCTGGTTGAACGTTGCATTCTTAGGATAAGTCCCGTCCTCTAAATACTTCTTGATGTCAAAATACCATGGCAAAACATCTGGTTCCGCTTCAACATGCGAACAATAGGCAGACTGCTCTTTTACCTCTATATCCACTGGATCAATATGACTTGTATCTGGATGCTTAATCATTGATGCGATGGTGGCCAGAGCATCAGCCAATTCATTCTATGTTCTGGGAGTATGTCTGAACTCAATCTTGCGAAATCTCTTGCACAATTTCTGTATATACTGCACGTACGGTGTGATTTTTGGATTCTTCACGGCCCATTCTCCTTGAACTTGATGAATCAGTAAGTCTGTGTCTCCAATAACTAGAAGCTCATGAACGTTCATGTCGATTGCCATCTTTAAACCGAGGATACAAGCTTCATTCTCAGCCATGTTGTTTGTGCAATTAAATCGGAGTTCAGCCGCCATAGGATAATGCTGACCGCATTCTGACACTAAGACTGCTCCGATACCTTTCCCTTGGTGATTTTCCGCTCCATAAAAGAATACTCTCCAACCAGTATATGCTTCAGAAATATCTTCACCCACAAACGCTACTTCTTCATCGGGAAAAAAAGTCTTGAGCGGTTCATACTCTTCATCAACTGGATTCTTTGAAAGATGATCAGCCAAGGCTTGTGCTTTTATCGCCTTTTGTGTCACATACACAATATCAAACTCACTCAAAAGCATTTGCCATTTTGCCAACTTCCCGATCGGCTTTGCTTTCTGGAAAATGTGTTTCAATGGGTCCATCCTAGAAATAAGGTATGTGGTGTAGGAAGACAAATAATGTCTCAACTTCTGAGCAATCAATGTCAAAGCATAACATGTTCTCTCCAAAAGAGTGTAACGAGCCTCATATGGAGTGAATTTCTTGCTCAAGTAATAAATGACTCGCTCCTTCTTCCCAGTTTTGTCATGTTGACCTAGCACGCATCCCAATGCGTTATCTGAGACCGACTGATATAGCAATAACTGACTCCCTTCTCGCGGAGGGACCAACACCGGTGGATTGGAAATATAGTTTTCGATAGCATCAAAAGCAGTTTGACATTCTCCGGTCCACTTGGTCGAGGCATCTTTTTTCAATAACTTAAAGATGGGCTCACACACCACGGTGGATTGAGCTATGAACCGACTGATGTAGTTCAACCTTCCCAAAAAACTCATCACCTCTTTCTTGGTCTTCGGAGGAGGTAATTCTTGGATCTCCTTGATCTTGGAAGGGTCAAGCTCAATGTCCTTCCTGCTGACTATAAATCCCAACAACTTGCCAGCTGGCACTCCAAAAGCACACTTGGCGGGATTGGACTTCAAATTGTATCGGCGCAAGCGATCAAAGAACTTCCTCAAGTGAGTCAAGTGATCCGAACTCTCGCGGGACTTGATTATGACATCATCTACATACACCTAGATCTCCTTGTGAATCATATCGTGAAAGATGGTCGTCATGGCCCTGATGTAAGTAGCACCGATATTCTTGAGACCAAAAGGCATCACCCGATAATAATATACACCCCAAGGTGTGATGAAAGCTGTCTTTTCTGCATCTTCTTCGTCCATCAGGATCTGGTGGTAACCCGCATAACAATCCACAAATGACTGCATCTCATACTTAGCGCAGTTATCAATGAGGATGTGAAAGTTTAGCAATGGAAAATTATCTTTCGGGCTAGCTTTGTTGAGATCTCTGTAGTCAACACAAATTCTGATTTTTCCGTCTTTCTTGGCAACCGGAACAACGTTGGCTAACCAAGTTGGATACTGCATCACTTCCATTACTTGGGACTCGATTTGTTTTGTAATCTCCTCTTTGATCTTCAAACTCAACTCAGGCTTGAACTTCTGAGTCTTTTGTTTTACTGGATTAAAATCTAGATTAATCGGCAACTTATAGGTCACCATATTCGTACTCAATCCTGGCATATATCTTTAAGACCAGGCAAACACATCAATGTATTCCCTAAGCAAATGAACCAAGTCTTTTCTTTGGGCTTCAGTCAGATGGACACTGATTCTGACTTTTTTGAAACTCTTCGGCAATATGCTCGGGTACCTCATTTTCTTCTTCATGTTCCTCACACTCATCATCACCTACCTCATTTCGTTCACTCGGTTCATGACATGACATGACATTGGCAGGTTTTAAATTAATATTACTGAAATTATAAAGAAACAAAGTTAGGAAAGTAAAATATAAACAGATAAATAAACAATTTTTTGATAAAAGAGGCTTTCATATAAATTGAAAAACAAGCACAAACTTTGGCCATGACTAAGGGTCATTTTGCCTTTTTAAACATCACAAGGAAATTTAAAAGCTTCAAAAATAAACATTGCATAAAAGGTGGGTCTCGGGCCTTTTCCGAACTACCACCGATTTTAAAGCAAACAAAGACACATTTCTTTTCTACCCAGATAAGTGGGAAATCAGGAGTGGCGTGGAGGTCCAATTCTGCAATCGCTCTTCAGGTTCTGCATCACGGATGCTTGATGTCCCAGCCTCTTCCTCGATGACCGCATCAATCTCCTCAAAAAGGCCCCAGATTCCTTCCCCGAGACCACTATCATTGACATTTTCTCGTACCAGAAATGACTGGTATAGATGAGGAATTGGCCTGGTCAATGCTTGATCAATACTCTTATTCTTCATCTCTGCTTCATCAGCCTCTGTGGGGACATGCCCCAAACCAAACTTTGCTCCTTTGGCGGGAATTTGGATAGGCTCGACGAATCCTTGAATGTGCTTCCCCAATCCGAAACCTGGTACGAAACCATTCTGGAGCATGACGGTAATAATCATCCTCTACACGGTAGGCATAAGAGGTTGTAGAGCCAAGTCATCACCGGTGGCATTTACCAGCTCCACTGTGTAGAAATCACAACCTCGAGAGACATTATTAACGATCGGTGCATACCCATTGGAATGACTCCCTTCACCATAAATGACCAATTCCTGGTACTTCCAAATAAAGTTCATTAGTTGGTGAAGAGTAGACGGCACAGCCCCAGCCATATGAATGAATGTCTTCCCAGAAGCAGGTTGTAACTGGTGTTGCTATCCAACACCTGGAACTCGACGTTGAATTCCGCAGGACCCACTTGAATATCCAAGTTCACCGCACCTAATGTGTCTCTTTGCACTCCATCAAAAGCCCTCACATTGACTTGGTTCTGGTGAAGCTTTCCCAAATCAAATTTTAGCTGTCTCAGAGTCGAAAGTGGGCAAACATTAAGACCGGATCCGTCATCGACCAAGACGCGATTTAATATCTTGTCTCGACACAGTGGTGATGTGCAGAGCTTTGTTGTGCATCCTGCCTTTAAAGGGCAGCTCTTTGTCACAAAAATTAATTCGGTGTCCTCGGATGACCTGGTTTATTATGACTGCTAGACTGTCACTGTTGGTATCCACGGGCACATAAGTATCATCCAGAGCCTTCATCAACGCTTGCCTATGCAGTTGTGAACTCATCAACAAAACCCATACAGAAATCTGAGCTGGTGTCTTCTCCAAATTCTTCACAATTGAATAATCTTTCGGCTGCATTTTCCTCCAGAACTCTTCGGCTTCAGCTTCACTAATCGGCCGTTTAGTCTGATCATTTTTCTACCCCCTTGGGCCAATTCTTCTGGTGTGTAGCACCTGCCAGATCTAGTCATGCCTTGAGTAACAGCCGTTTCAATCACAAATTTTGGTCGGGTAAGAGTTTCTCTCGGCACCAAGGCAACAACCTTCTCGGGTGTCAGAATCACAAACTTTTTCTTCTCTTTGATGCTCAACGAAGCTACAGCCCTTTCCAGTTCATCAGGAGCTATTGCCTTTGTCACGCACCAATCATCATCCGTCTCTATCATATTGATAGTGACGCCTCTATGATTTGGCAAAGGATTATTATTGACATTGGCCACGACTGTCTGAAAAGAGACCACATTCTGGTCGATCAGGTCTCGGATCTTATGTTTCAGGTTGATACAGTCCTCGGTATCATGTCTAACACTGTTGGAATGATACGCGCACCTCTGATCAGGTCTGTCAAACTTTGAGCTAGTGTCAACCGGCTTGGGCCCCACTGGATGAATATATGCTGCCGCAGTTAATCGCTCGAACAACTTTGTTCGGCTTTCAATAAGCGGAGTGAAAATTCTAACAGGCTTCTTCTCAAATCTAGGATGGGAGATATCATAATTGCCTTGTTAAGGGGGAGGCGCTTGGCGATAATTTGGAGCGTTTGGATGGGGGGCTTGATATCTGGGATATAAGTTGGTTTGGTAATTTGGTTGTGGAGCTTGGTAGTTCGGGGGGTATTTTGGTAAAGTGGAGCAGGGGTTTAGTACGTCGAGGGAGGAGTTTGGTAATTTTTCTAAATATTGGCACAGTTGGGGGCGACGTTTCGGTAGTGATGAGGTGGAGTTTGGTAAATTGGAGGGGGAGTTTTGTAAATGGGAGAAGGGGTATTTTGATAAGTGGGGGGAGAATTATTTTGGTAATCAGCCTGTGTATAACAAGCCGAGTACAAACTCTGTGAAGGTCGAGAACGACCTTGGTATGATGAGGTTTTCCTTGGGGTCTTCTTCCCCTCATAGGAGATAGATGACACATCCTCTCTTTTCTTCTTCAACAAACCCGAAGATCCGGGCGAGGCAGCAACACGAGCAATCTTCCTGGTTCTCAAACCATCTTCAATAGTCTCACCTACCTTTACTATCTCAGCAAATTTTGCTCCAACGAGCAACACGATTCTGTCATAATATTCGGGCTCTTGCACTGGCAAAAACACTTCGACGATTTCCTTTTCTGACATAGGAGGTCTAACTCTAGTTGCCTCCTTTCGCCATTTATATGCAAATTCTCTGTAACTTTCAGTCGGCTTTTGCTTCATCTTCTCCAAGGAGTAACGGTCAGGAATGATCTCCACATTGTAGGCGAATCGTTCGATGAAGTGCTTAGCCAGAGCGTTCCGACTAGACCACTGTCTCGTTTCATGAGACGTAAACCATTCTAGAGTCTCTCCGCTCAGACTTCAGCTAAAAAGTCATATTAACAAAGCTTCGTCTCTCCCAACTCCCACGAGTTGGTCATAGTAGGCCCTCAGGTGTGCTAAGGGGTTCCCCGTTCCTCCGAAGATGTCGAATTTTGGCACCTTGAACCCTTTTGGGAGGTCCAAATTCGAATGAATGCACAGGTCTTCGTAACTCAATCCGACGACCTTAGGAATGCAGTTCAACTCCTTCATGATTTTTCTAATTTCCTCTTTCATATCTATCTGGTGGTCTCTTCCTTTGACCTCCACTCTCTCTCCCTCTCCTCATAGTGGTCGAGCTCCGAACCATGGGCGTCATGCTCATTGGGGATCGGTATTTGGAAAGTGGCCTTTTGTGGTAGTGGTGGAGCAATAGAGGGACTATGACCATTTAAAGTGGCATGATAGTTTTTGGGGAATGTCTGGGGGCTGGTATATTGGTTTTTGGTGAAGGAGGGAAATGCGTGGGTTATTAGCGTTTTGGCAGTGAGGGGGTAGGCTAGTATTGTTGTTTGTTGTATGTATTATTATATGGGCTGGTAGTTTTGTTTTAAGAGTGTTGGGCCTGGGTTATTTTAGGAGGAGTTGATCATTGGGCTGATAGAACTAATTGAGTGAAGAAGAAAAGCGGCCCAATACTTGGTCATGCAAAAAATGGCCACAAAAATTATAATTATGGCCAATGTGAATTAAGAAGTTAGCCAAATTGAGTTTAATCTAGGGAATTTGACTAAAATTTATATATAAGACGAATTAATATTAATTAATTAACGAGCTTCTAGCTTTCTACGAAATAAAATCTTTAACATAATTGTAAACTAATCAACTCAAAAATATAAACTATTGATTAGCTAAACCAAAACCAAATATTCCGAAAATTAAAAAAGAATTGAGACGATTTTCGAATATTCATAGAATGTAATAAATATATATATATATATATATATATATATATATTTACAAAAATGGCAAAATTACTTAGAATGACTTGAAACATATTTTGAATTTCATACAGTCAATTATTTCAAATCGTTTGAATTTTATGAAGCTCAAAAATTAATTATTTAACGGGGAGGGTCAGAATTGGGTGTCAACAGGTGAAAGTTATCATAAGTTTCTTTTTAAAGATTTCTCTGAATTTTGGGTCAAATGTCTTGGATATTTTCTCCATATATATAAAGAGTTAGAAGGCCTATACCCATTAAATCGAATGCCTACGAGTCTAGTTTGCAACACACAAAACCCCGTATCCAACCGACATCGGAGTAAAAAGTTATGAGTGTTTTACTACGGACTGCCGGGGCAGAATTCGGTTCAGATCCGAGTCGGGTAAAAAAATGTGGTATGTCGGCTTACCCAACATTTAAAGCCGTGAAAACTTTTCATTTCACTTCCAAACCTGAGAGAAAGCTTAAGAGAGGGTTCCTATGGAGTTCTTGCATGATGAATGTTAGTTTTTGACGATTTCTACCATTAAACGTTACTCACGTGCCTAGAAACGTGATCTCTACACGTGGAAATCATATTTCCCTTCTATTAGCTGCGTGTGGAGCTGGTTTTTGAAGATATAAATTTGTAGTTATTGGTGTTTCTTCAAGGTTTAGACTTGGTTAACTAAGGTAATCATCTCGGAACTCTTTTATGATTATTTTTATGAATTTCTATGGACGTTTCGACAAGTTAGGGAAATATGGCAAATCTGCCTATTTAAGATTAATTATGAACGGTTTATAGGTGTGTACCAGCTATGTATATATAGTGTTTGTGAAGCTTAGGACATAAGGAACAACTTTTGTGAAGGAACTACGATCTTTCGAGCGTTCATTGGAAAGGTATGTTAAGGTTATTCCCTCGTTCGACATGTTTCCTTAGAGGTAGTTAACGTTGGTGATCTTGTAGATGTAATTGTGAGTGGTTGGCTGATTGAGTGGTTATAAACCCTCATTTTAGGGACTTATAATCTGGTAAGAACGACCTTAAGTTAGGAACGACTTGGAGATTATTCATATATATTGTTTATGGCTAAATTGCTTGCCTTTAACCTATTCAATTATTTGTTGTCTCCCTTGGGGCTATTGTTGTCAGTTGTTGAGGTATGAACTGCCTATGGGGGCTATGATGTTGTTTAATAGGACTATGTTATTTCCAAAGAGGGCTATGTGTTGCCCACAGGGCAATATTGATGCCAAAAAGTGTTATGTGTTGCCTACGGGGCTATTTTGACGTCAAAGAGGGCTATGAGTTGCCTACAGGGCTATGTTGATGCCAAAGAGGGCTATGTGTAGCCCACAGAGTTATGATGTTGCCTAAGAGGGCTATGTGCTGCCTACGGGGCTATATTGTTGCCAAAAAGGGCTTTGTGACTTCTTACAAAGACAAGGGGCTACCGATAGGGGTATGTATATTGATTTGGCACCTTCTTGGCTTATGGGGTCTAGGTAGGTGGTATGTTGTTTGTACCTGTCAAGTTTATGGGGGCTTGATTAGGTTGATGTTTGATAATTTTTGTATTTTTAGATTAAGTTGCGGGTTAGCATGTTTATCTAAAATTTTGATTTCCTTACGTGATTACTTTTGATATATTATGATACTTGCTCACTTAGTCTATAGTCTTTCATACTCTGTACATTATTTTGTACTAACTCCCTATTGCCTTGAGGGCGTTGCGTTCATGTATGCAGGTCCCGACAGACGACCCAGTAGACCTCCTTGGCAGCAGGATTGACTTCTATCCGATTGGCTAGCCCCTTTCCATCGAAGCTGCCAGAGTTGGAAGGTTTGTTACCTTTTGTTGTATATATCTTTATGGGTAGGCTGGGGCCCTGTCCCACCAATCTTTACTACTCTTAGAGGCTTTCAGACTAGTGTGTGGGGTGTATAGCTACGTTATGGCCATACTGACCTAGGTTGTTGGTTAGCTGAACCTTGTGAGTTGTTTGATGTATTATATTGTTATATACCTGCTTTTAGTTTTGGTATAGATATCATGGTGGCCTAGACGGCCCAATCAGGACTTCTGTGCTAGTTGGCTATTTATAAATGTAACATCTCGCACCTAGAAACAACTATAAAGAGATTAAAATATGAAAATATTGATTTTTGGAAAGAATAAGGAAATCTGGAAATTTTGTCCAAGTTAAGAAAGTGAGTTTTAGCCGTTTTCAAAGGACCATAAATCCTATATCAGGAGGATTTAGGAGCATCTCTTGATATGGTTGGAAAGCCCTAGGAGAGATCTTTCCAACGCCGCCGAGTTTGCAAAATTCTAACATCGTATGAGTGAGATATGCCTTCCGGAAGTTGGGCTGTTGGATTGAGGAAAGGCTCAATCCGGATTTAGGGATGGGCAAAGTAGTCTTTTCTATAATTAATTTCCTAATTCATTTTTAGGGATTTATTGGGGTAAAAGCTTATTTTGGTCAGATTAGAAAAATTAAATTCATGCTTAGGGCTTGGAGAAAAGAACAAGGACGAAAGAAAGGGAAAAAAGCCAAGATTCAGTCAAGCTTCCGAGTGGAATTCGTCGGAGGTGATCCCTATTAAGGTATGTGAGATCTTTCTGTGTTGGGTTAGTTCACCCACACACCAACTTGTTTCAATCCTTTGGTTTGGGGTTGTTTACATGTTGAAAAGTGAGGTTCTTGAAGAACAAATTGTAGAATTCTTGTTGGTTGAATTGTTAATGCTTAGGGGTTGATTTGATTCATGTTTCCAGGCTGTTTTTCGAGTTAGATTGATGGTGTATTGATAGTACAATTCATCCTAAGTGTTTGGGGAACGAACTAGGGAAGATTGGAGGATTTAGAGATGAAAAACGAAGAAGAAAATCGGCGATTTTCTGGGCAAGGGATTCGGGCGTCGCGCCTGCCAAAGCGCCACAAAAGTTCTTTTAAACTTTGGCCTCTGGCGCGTCGCGCCAACCCGAGCCCTCTGAAGTTTAAGGGTTGGCGCCCCGCGCCTCTCAGAGCGCCAGGGACGCCAATTCTCCCCATTCATTTACCATCTTTTCGTATTAGTTCCTAAGTGATGTACCTATGTTTCCTAGTCGATTCTAACACTCTAAGTGTCACGACCCAAAAATGGATGCGATGACACTCGTCGTATCCCACCAAGACAAGTCAGCCTAAAACCCAATCATTTCTATAAAGTGCGGAAATAAAGCAAGGTTCAATAACAATTACTATTACGAAAACAAGTCAACTTAATTCAATCCCCAAAACCTGGTTGTCACGTGCGCAAGCCTCTAATGTAAATACTAGAATTGAAATAAAATACGCAAGTCTCAAATGATGTTGTCTTTCAAGTAAAAACAAAATCATAAACAGGAGTAAGGAGGTTCGCTGAGATAACAAACAGCTACCTCTCAGATCTCCACAGAAAGCCTCGGAAACAAAGAAAATGGAAGGTATCACGAAGATTCGGGCTCGTAACCTACAAAAGATTGTAGAAACAAGGGGTGAGTACCAAACCACACGGTACTCAACAAACAGACCTCTAAACACAAGCTAAGGGTACAGAATACGGGTACTCCTTACACCCCATCCTAACCTCCATAGCTACAACCTACATAAAACCAGCCCAACCTAACAATTCACAGTTTACAAATCATACAGCTCAACAACAGCACTCTAACAGATTATATATTCTCAATATTCATCAATAACAAGTTTCACATAAAGGCACTCACAAGATCAGCAACACACAAGATCAAGTTCATCAATAATAAAAATAATGCAATGCAATGAAATGCAATGTCAAGTATAGTGATGCATGTCTGACCTAATGATACACACCCGCTGTCTCTCAATCCGGGACCCATGGGGGACATATCTGTCCATGCATCCATCGCGGCGCGCGATACGTCCCTCAAAATATAATATCCGTCGCGGTGCGCGACACGTCCCTCGAAATATAGTATCCATCGCGGCGCGCGATACGTCCCTCGAAATGGTACATCCTATTTAATTTCTTATTCTTTCTCAATGCACATAACACTTGTCACAACCATGTCTCAGAACAATGCAAATGACATGTTCACACAAATAATGAGGAGATGACCATTTTCATAACATTGCACAAATCACAACAATAGAATCATGATACAACTTCAACAATGATTCAACAAGTCTTTCAAACAATTCTAAACACATCACACAAACAATTGATCACATTACTCTCAAACATATACCACAAGGAAATACACGAATTCCATACGCTTAACAAGGGTTTAGAAATCCACTTGCCTCAATCAATCAAGAATTCACTCCAGGACTCGAGCCTTCCCTTTTCGTTGAGCTTCCAAATCAATGCAATCTATTCAAGTACATAGTCACAATACTGCATCTTACTAACAACATCCATATTACTATAGGTTTAGCCTAGACCCATACGATCGCCCAAATCTATAATCAAGTTCCTAAGTTTTAAGCTTAGGGTTAAGTTTTAACTCTTTTCCAATATCATAATTCGAATGGTATTTATATGATACGATAGATCTAATATTATTACCTATCTTAATATGCCAAAACTTAACTCATAATGTGATAATAATAAGAGATTAAGCCAAATTACCAATCATCCACAGAAAGAACACCACCTCCGAACCTAAGAATACATACGTCCTCACTGTATCTCCAATTCAAATTCCTAATTGCTAACCACACATTGTGTAGCAATCATTACCTATCAACTTTTCATATCCTCAATATATCAAACTTGAACTATAATGTGATAACTACAAAATTTTCAAAATCAAAACCAAGTTACGAAACCAATACTTAACAGCAACTAATGTGTGCTCGTGGAATACTTTTAGAAAGAATATTATTAGTGCATCTATTCAATAATATCACATCCCCTAATCAATGGTCATAATTGCCCTATGATATAGTCCCAGTTCTTGTCGGCAGTAACCCATAAAACAATACTTATACATTAATTTGAAACACCAATATTGGAGAAACTTAAAAACCACCTCGTTACACCCGTAGATCCTCACTATAGTTTAACACAATTTACTGCTATGTAAAACTTACCAATTATTAGCTTATTGTTGGCTATCAATATGTCAAAATATTTCCCACTCCCACTTATCCTTTAAAGACCAAATTCCAATGGAATACATAATTTAAATATTCAATTCTTTTCCTCCCATCAGAACTAACGCCACATACATGATTATTAGTGGAAAAAGTTTGTTAACCAATTGGACTATTTGGTTTTTAACTCTTTCACTTGCAAACACACACACACACACACACATATATATATATATATAATCATCTTAAAAGTTTAGTTAGATTTCTTACTTGAAGGAAGAGGATTCACTGCTCAAGTCCTCTTTTTACTTTGTGACTTGATGCCGCACCAACTGTACGGTTCTCTCTCACAGTTTAGGTTTAATTTATTTTACATGGGTCACTAAATGGATTATGGACTTGACTCATTACCCAATAACTAAATAAATCAATTATTTAATAAATATCCATCAATTAAATATTCATATTTATCGAATAGTTTAAAATTCTTAAAATCAACTTCACCGACTAATCATGAATGACTCGCGGCAACTATGGGGAGGGCTAAAAATGGTAAATTTATAAAAACTTCAAATATGACTTTCCAGGTCATTACACTAAGGTACATCTAAATATCATGAAATCATCCATAAACATGAGATCATGAACCTTGAATCCATAATCCAATTCAAGGAAAGTTAAGATCAAAGTCAAAGAAGTTAAGAGTCAAGTTTAGAAGTTAAGAAGCAAGTCAAAGTAAAGTTTCTTAAAGTTGTCAAGAGTCTTTATTAAAAGTTTTAACTTCGTTTTAAGGATCAAGTTTCATGTAAAGCAAAGAGTAAGAGTTGAGTTCATTTCTCATGAAAAGCTATTAGGGAACTAAGTATTCTCAAAGAGTTTATAAATGTTTTCTCATTTGAACAAGAAAAGGGAACATCGATTCCAAGAGAGCTTTTAAGCTAAGTTTTGAGTAATTATCTCAATTCAAAGAAAGAGTTTTGTTTTTACAAACATATGAGCTAAGTATATTTTGGGAGTAGTATTGAGCACCGATATGGGGATGCGAGTTCATATTAACTCAAATCTCCATGAACCATGTAGCCATCATGGGTAGTAAAGGTTCATACTTTTTAGATGACTCCTTATGATGCTTTTAGCATAGACTAGTGGATCCACTAAGTTAAGCGTTTTATATGATGGCAAAGTATAGGAGAGTTCTGATAGCGTGGGCAAGACGATGTATCACCATTTAGGCTCATAGTGGTGGTTGTCGGTTAGAGAATCTCCCACAAAAGTTATATTACTTTTATATACAAGTAAAGTTGAGTTTGTTATTGCTTTACCTTTAACAAACTAAGTTGTTAACACTGTTTTACAAGATTTTTTTTTTATATATTGCATGTGTCTTATTGCTTTATATTGAGTTCAGTTATCCATGAGTTAAACAAAGCCAAGGTAAGTGTTCATTTGTACTCCTTTCAAGCGTAAGTTGTTGTTTAGCATTCCAACTCGCATACTCGTACATTCAATGTACTGATGCCAGTTGGCCTGCATCTTATTATGATTCAGATGTAGGTAACCAAGATCAGCATCCAGCGCGCCGTTGATCCAGTTAAGCACTCCAGAGTCAGTGGTGAGCCTCCTTACATTCCGGAGGACTCTTTTATTCTGCTTTCCTAGTTTTCTTTATTAGGATGTTGTGGGTTCTGTCCCAACATCCATCTCAGTATTATAGAGGCTTCATAGACGGTCAGACAGATAGTTTTGAGTCTCTCAACTATGTATTTGCAGATTCTTTGTTTTGAGACATAAGTTGCCATTTTGGCTAAGATGTTATCATTTAAACTATTACTTGAGTTTTCTTTGTTGAGTTAAGTCTTCCGCTGAGTTAAGTAATCTAGGCCAAGGGTTCGCTTGGGGCCAACAATAGTCTTTGAGTGCCGGCCACGTCTAAGGTGTAGGCTCGGGGAGTGACAAACTTGGTATCAGAGCACAGAGTTCAAGAGTCCTAGGGAGTCTATGAATTCGTGTCTGTAGAGTCCTAGTTATCGGTGTGAAGCGCACCACATCTATAATTAGGAGGCTGCAACATTTAGGAAATTATTCGCTTTCTTCATATCCATCTCGTGCGTTAGAGTTTATCTCTAAAAGTTTCCCTCTAATTCGTTCTTGTGCGTGTTTGAGATAACCATGCCTCCACGAAGAGCAGCACGAGGTCGTCCAGCTAGGAGAATTGTTAAACCACAAGAACAAGGGGTACCTAATGCACCAAACGTGTAACCTCATGGTGAAGTCACTAATGCTGAATTCCGTGAGGCTATCCGGATGTTGAGCCAAGCTGTGACTAACCAGGTTGGGCAGCCAAAGGGACCAAGGCAAGATGAGGTTGACACTTCGAGGGTTCGTGAATTCTTGAGAATGAATCCTCCTAGTTTCACTGGTTCAGTCACTTCTGAGGATCCAGAAAATTTTATTGAGGAACTGAAGAGGTTTTTGAGGTGATGCATGTTGTTGACACTAGAAGGGTTGAACTAGCTGCATATCAACTGAAGGATGTTGCTAGAACATGGTTCGATCAGTGGAAAGGGGGTCGAACTGAGGATGCACCACCTGTTAGTTGGGCTTGTTTCGAAGAAGCCTTCTTGGGGCGTTTCTTTCCCCGAGAATTGAAAAAGGCTAAGGTACGGGAGTTTCTTACACTGAAACAGGATTCCTTGAGCGTGCATGAGTATGGGTTGAAGTTCACCCAGTTGTCCCGCTATGCTCCTGAAATGGTTAAGGACATGAGGAGCAGAATGAGTTTGTTTGTTGCTGGCTTGGGTCGTTCATCAAGCAAAGAGGGCAGGGTTGCGATGCTGATACGCGACATGGACATCTCCAGGCTGATGGTTTATGTGCAGCAGGTTGAAGAGGAGAAGTTGAGGGACAAAGAAGAGTATAAAAGCAAGAAAGCTAAGACTGGGAAAGAGTCTGGGCAGCAGAAGGGCAGTGTAAATTGTTCGTCCTTTCAGAAGCAAAAGGGGCCAGCACCATCATCTGCTAGTGCACCTGCACCCAGAAACAGAGGTGACTATAATGGTCAAAATTCGCAGAACTACAAAGCTAAACTTGCACAGTCTCAGGGTAGTGTGGCACAGGAAGGTAATTGGGCTCCTGCATGTGCTAATATAAGTGTGGTAGAACCCACCCAGGTAAGTGTCGTGAGGGCCAGACAGGTTGCTTCAAGTGTGGACAAGAGGGTCACTTCTTGAAAGAGTGCCCAAAGAACAGGCAAGGTAGTGGAAACCAGGGCAATAGGGCCCAATCTTCATCAGTTGCTCCCCAGACAGAGTTGCACCTAGAGGAGCTACTTCAAATACGGACGAAGGAACAAACCGTCTTTATGCAATCACCAGTCTCCAAGAGCAAAAGAACTCTCCAAATGTTATCACTGGTATGATCAAAGTTTTTACTTTTGATGTTTATGATTTGCTAGACCCATGAGCAAGTTCATCTTTTGTGACCCCTTATGTTGCAAATAAGTTTGATGTTATCCCTGAGAAACTTTGTGAACCTTTGTGTGTTTCCACACCTGTTAGGGAGTCTATTCTAGCAAAAAGAGTCTATTGTGATTGTCCCGTTTCCATCAATCACAAAGACACCATGGCTGATCTAGTTGAACTAAACATAGTAGATTTTGATGTCATTCTAGGTATGGACTGACTTCATACATGTTATACATCAATAGATTGCAGAATTTGAGTTGTCAGATTCCTAATGAGCCAGTTATAAAGTGGAGTAGTAGTTCAGTTGTGCCTAAGGGTCGTTTCATTTCGTACCTTAAGGCGAGAAAGTTCGTTTCAAAGGGTTGTATCTATCACTTAGTCCGAGTTAATGACTTAAGTGTTGAGGTATCTCTCATTCAATCAGTTCTTATAGTAAGAGAGTTTCCAGAAGTTTTTCCTAATGATCTACCCGGAGTCCCTCCTGAGAGAGAAATACACTTCGGTATAGACATCATTCCAGATACTCGTCCTATCTTTATTCCACTATACAGAATGGCACCAGCAGAGTTAAAAGAGTTGAAAGAGCAATTAAAAGATCTTTTAGATAAGGGTTTCATTCGACCAAGTATCTCACCTTGGGGCGCTCCAGTTTTGTTTGTGAGAAAGAAAGATGGTTCCCTTAGGATGTGTATAGATTACCGTCAATTAAATAAGGTTACCATCAAGAATAAGTATCCTCTTCCAAGGATAGATGATTTATTTGATCAACTTCAGGGTGCCACCTGTTTTTCGAAAATTGACCTCAGATCAGGCTACCATCAGTTGAAAGTTAGGGAATGTGACATTCCAAAGACAGCATTCAGGACTAGATATGGTCATTATGAGTTCTTGGTCATGTCCTTTGGTTTGACCAATGCACCAGCAGCGTTCATAGATCTTATGAACAGAGTCTTCAAACCTTATTTAGATATGTTTGTTATCGTCTTCATTGATGACATACTAATCTATTCAAGGAATGAAGAAGATCATGTTAATCATCTCAGAATAGTTCTTCAGACCCTGAAGGATAGAGAGTTATATGCCAAGTTCTCCAAGTGTGAGTTTTGGCTTGAGTCTGTGGCATTCTTGGGCCATATTATTTCCGATGATGGTATTGGAGTGGATACTCAGAAAATTGAGGCAGTGTAGAATTAGCCTAGACCCACATCTCAAACTGATATTAGGAGTTTCTTGGGCTTGGCTGGCTATTATAGGAGATTTATTGAGGGTTTCTCATCCATTTCGTCTCCTTTGACGAAGTTGACTCAGAAAACAGTGAAGTTTCAATGGTCTAAAGCTTGTGAGAAAAGCTTTCTGGAATTGAAGAAGAGGTTGACTAGTGCCCCAATTTTGACCTTAACAGAGGGTACTCAAGTTTTTGTGGTGTATTGTGATGCATCCAGAGTTGGTTTGGGTTGTGTGTTAATGAATAATGGCAAGGTGATAGCTTATGCCTCCAGACAGTTGAAGGTTCAGGAGAAGAATTATCCAACCCATGACTTAGAGTTGGCTGCTATAGTTTTCGCCTTAAAGATTTGGCGACACTACTTGTATGGTGTTCATGTTAATGCATTCACTGATCACAAGAGCTTACAATATGTGTTCACTCAGAAAGAACTCAATCTCAGACAAATGAGGTGGTTAGAGTTGCTCAAGGATTATGACATGAGTATTCTCTACCACCCAGGTAAGGCTAATGTGGTTGTTGATGCTTTAAGCAGGTTATCCATCAGTAGTACCACCCATGTGGAGGAAGAAAAGAGGGAGTTAGCCAAAGATGTGCACAGACTTGCACGCCTGGGAATTAGACTTATGAATTCCACAGAAGGAGGAATAGTGGTGACGAACGGAGCCGAATCATCACTAGTGTCAGAAGTGAAAGAAAAGCAAGACCAAGATCCCATTTTGCTAGACTTAAAGGCATGTTCATAAGCAAAGAGTATTAGCTTTTGAACAAGGGGGAGATGGTGTGTTAAAATACTAAGGTAGATTGTGCGTACCAATGGTGGATGAACTCCAAGAGAGGATCATGGAGAAAGCTCATAGCTCCAGATATTCCATTCATCCAAGTTCCACAAAGATGTATTGCGATTTGAGAGAAATGTATTGGTGGAATGGCATGAAGAAAGGCATTCCAGAGTTTGTTGCTAAGTGTCCAAATTGCCAGCAAGTGAAAGTCGAGCACCAAAGGCCCGGTGGTTTGGCGCAGAATATAGAACTTCCAGAATGGAAGTGGGAGATGATTAATATGGACTTCATCACAGGGTTACCAAGGTCTCGCAGGCAACATGATTCTATTTGGGTGATTGTCGACAGAATGACAAAATCAGCCCACTTTTTGCCGGTGAAGACTACCAACTCAGCAGAAGATTATGCTAAGCTTTATATTCAGGAGGTGGTAAGACTTTATGGAGTTCCGATCTCCATTATTTCAGATAGAGGTGCACAATTTACTGCACAATTCTGGAAATATGTTCAGAAAGGTTTGGGGTCAAAGGTGAACTTAAGTATTGCCTTTCATCCTCAGACAGATGGACAAGCAGAGCGTATTATTAAGACATTAGAAGATATGTTGAGGGATTGTGTGATTGATTTCAAATGTAATTGGGATGATCACCTACCTCTCATTGAATTCTCTTACAACAGTTATCATTCTAGCATCCAGATGGCTCCATATGACGCTCTTTATGGGAGAAGATGTAAATCTCCTATTAGATGGTTTAAAGTTGGTGAAGCAGGGTTGATAGGACCAGATTTAGTTCACCAAGCCATGGAGAAGGTCAAGGTGATTCAGGAGGGGTTGAAAACGGCGCAGAGTCGTCAAAAATCCTACACAGATGCTAGGAGAAGCCCACTAGAGTTTGAAGTAGATGATTGGGTGTATTTGAAGGTTTCACCCATGAAGGATGTGATGAGGTTTGGTAAGAAAGGGAAACTTAGTCCCCGGTATATTGGACCTTATCGCATAGTCAAGAGGATTGACAATGTAGCTTATGAGTTGGAGCTACCACAAGAGTTAGCAGCGGTGCATCCGGTATTTCACATCTGTATGTTGAAGAAGTGCATGGGAGATCCTTCATTGATAGTGCAAACTGAAAATGTTGAGATTAAGGATAATTTATCTTATGAGGAGATTCCGGTCCAGATTTTAGATCGCCAAGTTCACAAGTTGAGAACAAAGGAGGTCGCATCAATCAAAGTCCTTTGGAGGAATCAATTTGTTGAAGAAGCTACTTAGGAAGTTGAAGAGGATATGAAGAAGAGATATCCACACCTCTTTGAATTCGGAGAAAATTTATATCAAGGTACTAATCCTCTTCTTAGTACTAGCTAAATTATGAGTATGCATGTTGTTACTTGTTTTTGCTTGTTGAGTGTTGAACTTGATGTTGCTACCCTTATCTTAGTGAAATAAAGCTCATTCGAGGACGAATATTCCCAAGGGGGAGATATTGTAACATCTCGAACCTAGAAACGACTATAAAGAGATTAAAATATGAAAATATTGATTTTTGGAAAGAATAAGGAAATTTGGAAATTTTGTCTAAGTTAAGAAAGTGAGTTTTGGCCACTTTCAAACGGACATAACTCCTATCTCAAGATGATTTAGGAGCATCTCTTGATATAGTTGGAAAGTCCTTGGAGAGATCTTTCCAACGCCGCTGAGTTTGCGGAATTGAGATCTTTCCAACGCCGCTGAGTTTGCGAAATTCCGACATTGTATGAGTAAGATATGCCTTTCAGAAGTTGGGTTGTTGGATTGAGGAAAGGCTCAATCCGGATTTAGGGAAGGGCAAAGTAGTCTTTTCTCTAATTAATTTCCTAATTCGTTTTTAGGGATTTATTGGGGTAAAAGCTTATTTTGGTCAAATTAGAAGAATTATATTCACGCTTAGGGCTTGAAGAAAAGAGCAAGGAAGAAAGAATGGGAGAAAAGCCAAGATTCAGTCAAGCTTGCGAGTGGAATTCGTCGGGGGTGATCCTTATTAAGGTATGTGAGATCTTTTTGTGTTGGGTTAGTTCACCCACACACCAACTTGTTTCAATCATTTGGTTTGGAGTTGTTTGCATGTTGAAAAGTGAGGTTCTTGAAGAACAAATTGTAGAATTCTTATTGGTTGAATTGTTAATGCTTGGGGGTTGATTTGATTCCTGTTTCCAGACTGTTTTTCGAGTTAGATTGATGGTGTATTGAGAGTACAATTGATCCTAAATGTTTGGGGAAAGAACTAAGGATGATTGGAGGATTTAGAGATGAAAAACGAAGAAGAAAATCGGGGATTTTTTGGGCAAGGGATTGGGGCGTCGCGCCTACCAGAGCGCCACAAAAGTTCCTCTGAACTTTGGCCTCTGGCACATCACGCCAGCCAGAGCCCTCTGAAGTTTGAGGGATGGTGCCCCACACCTCTTAGAGCGCCAAGGACACCAGTTCTCCCCATTCGTTTCCCACCTTTTCGTACTAGTTCCTAAGTGATGTACCGATGTTTCCTAGTCGATTCTAACACTCTAAGGTACATCTAAATATCATGAAATCATCCATAAACATGAGATCATGAACCTTGAATCCATAATCCAATTCAAGGAAAGTTAAGATCAAAGTCAAAGAAGTTAAGAGTTAAGTGTAGAAGTTAAGAAGCAAGTCAAAGTAAAGTTTCTTAAAGTTGTCAAGAGTCTTTATTAAACGTTTTAACTTCGTTTTAAGGCTCAAGTTTCAAGTAAAGCAAAGAGTAAGAGTTGAGTTCATTTCTCATGAAAAGCTATTAGAGAACTAAGTATTCCCAAAGAGTTTATAAATGTTTTCTCATTTGAACAAGAAAAGGGAACATCGATTCCAAAAGAGCTTTTAAGCTAAGTTTTGAGTAATTATCTCAATTCAAAGAAAGAGTTTTGTTTTTACAAACATATGAGCTAAGTATATTTTGGGAGTAGTATTGAGCACCGATATGGGGATGCGAGTTCATATTAACTCAAGTCTCCATGAACCATGTAGTCATCATGGGTATTAAAAGATCATACTTTTTAGATGACTCCTTAAGATGCTTTTAGCATAGACTAGTGGATCCATTAAGTTAAGCGTTCTATATGACGGCAAAGTACAGGACAGTTCTGGCAGCGTGGCCAAGATGATGTATCACTATTTAGGCTCATAGTGGTGGTTGTCGGTTAGAGAATCTCCCACAAAAGTTATATTACTTTTATATACAAGTAAAGTTGAGTTTGTTATTGCTTTATCTTTAACAAACTAAGTTGTTTACACTGTTTTACAAGCTTTTTTTTATATATATATTGCATGTGTCTTATTGATTTATATTGAGTTCAGTTATTCATGAGTTAAATAGAGTCAAGGTAAGTGTTCCTTTGTACTCCTTTCAAGCGTAAGTTGTTGTTTAGCATTCCAACTCGCATACTCGTACATTCAATGTACTGATGCCAGTTGGCCTGCATCTTATTATGATGCAGACGCAGGTAACCAGGATCAGCATCCAGCGCGCCGTTGATCCAGTTAAGCACTCCAGAGTCAGTGGTGAGCCTCCTTGCTTTCCGGAGGACTCTTTTATTTCGCTTTCCTAGTTTTCTTTATTAGGATGTTGTGGGGTCTGTCCCAACATCCATCTCAGTATTATAGAGGCTTATAGACAGTCAAACAGTTAGTTTTGAGTCTCTCAGCTATGTATTTGCAGATACTTTGTTTTGAGACATAAGTTGTCATTTTGGCTAAGATGTTATCATTTAAACTATTACTTGAGTTTTCTTTGTTGAGTTAAGTCTTCCGCTGAGTTAAGTAAGCCAGGCCAAGGATTCGCTTGGGGCCAGCAATGGTCTTCGAGTGCGGCCACGTCTAGGGTGTAGGCTCGGGGCGTGATAATTTGTATGATCTCCTGGGAGTAGCTGTTTCTTTTATAGATCAGTTGACAGGGGCTTTGCCGGCCAAGGGCTTAGTTTTAAACCGAGATATACTTGTTTGTTTTCTTGATTGCGTGTGGCTGCCATGCGCTAGTGGCAAATGGTTCAACAGGGTCGGCTCGGGCCTGAGTTTTGGCATTAGGAGCCAGTTGCGCCCCTCGAGTTTGGGGCGTGACAATAGTATTGTTATTTTATTAGTAATTATTGATAAGTTTAGTATTTAGAATAATTTAGGATAGTTTAGTAAATTTATAGATTACAATACAATACGATACAATCAAACCAAATAGTAAAAATGTTATTAAACAACAGCAAACAATACAATCTAGCCAAACATTGTATCTACCGTACATTACGGTAAATTATAATACAATACATTATGAAACAATGGATAACAATGATCCAAACATAGTGTTAGTTCTTGCCTATGATCCAAACAATGGATTTATTGATATTTATGTACTGTGGTTATACCTTCAATGTGGCCTAAAAATTAAAAAAAATTATACAACACATTTGTATGTTGTATATTTTTATAGTATACAGTTGTCATACTGATATTTTTACATGTTACCAAACTGAACATAAATATACAAAAAATTGTTGGCAGTCTGTAGTTAGTCTTAATTGGTCCAATTGATGCTGTGCATTTTACCGGGATGCTTGGCTTCTTTAATTGACAATGATTGAAAAATGACACGTGTACTGTGTGCAAACTTTATAGTATAAATTTCCTTCAGTTTTTTCAACTAACCTATGTGGCTATGTCCATTCAAACTCAATTAATTACAAATTTATCATAGGTCATGCTTCCCAAGAAATTTTATTATAATTGAAGTGTCACAACCAATAAAAAATGTGTGTGGCTATAATACATTTTTTCACACATAGATAGTATTATTTATATAATTCATGTGAATCTATAGACATAGTATTAAATTATACCAATATTTGAAAAAGTGATAAATTATACTATTACAATATTGGAATATTCTTTATTTGGAATAAAAATTGTATCAAAGTTTCTTTATTGATTCATTTTTTAAATAATAAATAATTTCTTCAATTCCAATTTATGACACTTTTTTCTGTATAGCCAATTTTAAAAAATGACATCTTTATATATTTAATATTAATTTAACTATAAAATATATATTTTACCTTTAATAAAATGCTATATATAATATAAATATTTTAATTTATTTTAAATTATAAATCTTCTTTAAAAATTCTTTATATTTAAACTCTATTCCGCCCCCAAACCAAAACTCATTATTGAGATGGTTTGGACTTAAAGTGGATTGATCCGGAGGAGTCGTCTCATCTAACATCCTTACTTCCCACCAATCCATATTGCTCCAAATAGTTCTCTTTCTCCCAATTGGGATAAAAATCTAGATCAAAACCTAGGATCGAGAGGGTTCGAGCCTAAAGTGGGTTGATCCGTAGCAGCCGTCCCATCTAAAACCTTACTTCCCAGTTCCCACCAATCCATATTGCTCCAAATAATTGTCTCTTTCTCCCAATTGGGTAAAAATCTAGACCAATACTCATAATCAAGATGGTTCGGACTTAAAGTGGGCTGATCCGGAACAGTTATCCCATCAAACACCCTTACTTCCCACCAATCCATATTGCTCCAAATAGTTGTCTCTTTCTCCCAATTGGGTAAAATATTAGACCGAATGTTGATCAACAGACGCACTTTGATCATATCAAGGGGCACAAGACTAACAAGTGACAATATGTTTGTCCTATTAGGATTAGATAAACTCTAAAATGCCCCATCATTACAAGTCAACAACTATATCCTAATAACACTTTCTTTTTCTCGTTCTTTTTGTTGTTTGAGAGTGGGTGGGGGTTTGAGTATTTATTATGCATAATAAATATGCATTTCCAAAAAGTTAAGTGGGTGTAGCACTAAATTAGTAGATGCAAAGTATCACTACACTACTAGGCCTTAGTGATAATAGGTGTGAAATGAGGTGTTTGGAAATGTTCGAAGTAGTTAAATAGAAAGATCACTATAATTAATTACAGAACTTTGTTTTGTTGGCCACTTGGCTTATGCCTATTTGAATAACGTCGGTATAATTCTATTTGAACTATTCATTTTCAAATGATATTAACTTTGTTTACAAATAGGCAAATTCACACCTATTATTGCAAGTATAATGGAAAGAAAGGATAAGCTTTCTACTCTATTTGCTCGTTGGATTCGCGTCAACCAACCACGTTTTAGGAATTTGCTCTCTATGTTCTATATATATAGACATTAGTCCAAAAAAAACATAGATATATTACACTGTTATATATTAAGATAAGAATGCCCAGCAGGGCTACAAATTTGGAAAGATACATATATAAATTTAACAGAAAGCAGTACTAGAATAGCTCTTAACAACATTACTAGACAGTATTTGGATCAATGAGCTATTTTTTGGACCAACACATCTAGGGGTTTTGAACTGGCTCACCGCGCCTCCTAATCCAACGAAATGATCCAATATCTTATGAAAGGTTCCCCTCTTCACAATCCTCAGTTCAAGTGCGCCAATTGCATTCACTTTCCGGGAGCTCACGTAGCCTGCATCGAGGAACGACTTGTCCAGACAGTTGCAGCACTCTTGCAATATTTCATCAGTTGCTTCCCCACTCAGCTCCCAGAAGATGACGTAGTATCCTGGATCAGCTGAGACGTTGACATGGCTTGTGAAGTCCACCACTTCTAGCTTTTCGTCAACTAAGTGCTTGCCTGCAGCTTCCACAGCTAGTTGCAAATCTTTCTCAGTGTTCTTGTCTATGTTAATGCTCAGCAAAAGGTTCCTTCTGCAGACAAACTGGAGTTCTGGAGTGTCATTGTGGAATCCTTTTATCTTGACAACATCACCTAGTCTGTAACGATATAAACCTGCATATGCAAATGCATAACTCTCGTCAATTATACTGTCAGTACATATATCTAAACTCGTATATGACGCAATAGATAGACCGATAGCTTGTTATTTTGAATAAATCTGTTTAAGTGTAGTAAATGTGAAACAACTAGACAGAACTTAGATGGAAGAAAGCAAAAGATTCCAGCATTCTATATAGGAGTACTTAACAATAAAAGGGAAGTGGTCAAAAGGAAATGAATATCAAGCACATGCAAGTATTGCAGAACAAATGAGTGCAACTGAACATGGACAAAAAACATGTTAACTCCAGAATAAGGCGTAATAACAATCGATAAATCTTTTCTATCTAAGCAGAATTCAGTATTTTATACCAGACAGGCAGGCATATGTAAGTGATCATGTTTCCTGCAATATTGCCATAAAGAACGAAGACTAAGGACGATGCTAAACTCCACAACTCTAAGCTGAGAGGAATCGACTCATTCAGCTGAATTACATGGAAGTTACTAAATTAGAGCAGAACTCGTTCACGGGGAACAATCACAGAATAAATTAGACTATGTTCTCATAAATGACCAACGATCTCACTCCATAATTTATATACGAAGAGAGACCACAATTTGATGAGCATAGAATTTTCAAGAAAAGATGTGCAAGAAAATTGTACCTGCGAAATTGGTGAAGACAATTTCATACTCTTCACCAAGTTTAACTTCAGTCAGGCCGACTGGAGAATTTGCTTGCTCCATGCCAATGAGATTTTCCTCGAGTGGGAGGAATTCAAAATAGCCAATATTTGGTAACACTGCATAAGTAACCATCTCAGGGGGGAATTTTGGGTTAACGTTTACTCCGACCCATCCTTCAGAAGAACCATAATCTGCACTCAATAGAGGTAATTCCCCTGCATAGTGCCTCAGTTTCTTCAAGTAAGGCTCCATGGAACCTGTCATGATACCATATATGTACTTTGTATTCGGGAAGAGTTCAGGAATCAAGCCATACCAATTGCTTAAACTTGAGCATTTGCTATGAATTGTATCAGCCAATTCTGGATCAGGCTTCAGCAATTTTGACATGGCCAATCTTATGGATGGTACAGTGACTCTGCTCGATAAGACTCCCTCCCTTATGTCAACAACAAGTGCTTCCCATACTTGTTCGAAAGTTCGAAAAGCATGGACAATGCTATGTGCAAACGTAGACGAAACAACTTGAACTTCATCGCGGAAAATGAGACCACACAGAAGGTGACAGTATAAGGATTGTTGAAAATCAGGACCAAATATCACTTCATCAGGACTACAAACGGGGGTAGACATTGCCTTCATTGTCTTCTTGAATTGTGCATTTCTATACACATTGGTAGTGGCTGTTCCAGCTGTCAAACCACCTTTAGTTTTAAACTGCTTGCTGCTGTAAATAAACTGCAAAGCCTTCCCATTCCCAATTGGAAATTCTCTGAAAGAAAAAAAACAGAACTATTACATTAAGCCATGTGTAGGCCTCAACATAGTGTAAACTAGTACTATGTTTGTTTGTACTACACAATAAGAATTGACATTTAATTTACTTGCAGAAAGAACCAATAATTCCTTTTCTTTTCTTAGGAGTTGGAAAGTGTGACAGAAGTTAGGTAAAGGTCCCTACATCTATTCACCATTTAAACACTTTTAACTTTCCATGGCTGCTCCAATTATTAGGGAACTATTTACTTTTATCCCTAGGCTATATGATGTATTTATGACAAAAGAAACTGAAAAAATAAACAAAAAAACTTGGGCTTCCCTTTAGGCATAGAACAAAATGACAAATGGCAAATTACCTGTTCCTAAAGGCAAAAGAAGTCTTGAATATCTGCATGGTGGAATCCATCAATTCATCATTGAAAGGTACAAACTTGGGCTTCCCTTGAGTAGTGCCAGAACTGCAAATCAACCATTCAATTTCCTTAGTATACTTCTTTAAACATACAACAATATACCCATTGCACTCTCACAAGTGGGGTCTCACTACTAAAAAACTGTTAAATTTTAGCGGTTTATTAATAGGAGTCATAAGAAATCCCTACTATACGTTTACTTTGTGGCGTTTGTGCCAACCCCAACAAGATAGTTCTTTTTATAATTTCACCTATGGAAGTCTGAGCATTATATCTCCTTTTTAAAATATTCAATCTTATTATTTTTCTCAAATTTACATTAACATAGAACTAACATCAATTTGATTGAATTTTTATATATATAAAAAGAATTGTAACCGCATGAGTTTTTGCAATTTTTAGAGACACTTTAATCTTGGCCATATTTTGTGGGTACTATAATAAATTTATAGTGTAAAAATAAATTGATAACAATACATTTTTATGGCTGCTAAATATATTTTTATTGTTGATAAATACTCAATTTTTCACATAATTTTTGTTTCATATTTATTGTAGGATAAAGTAGGCGGCAAATGTCCCCTCCTTTTTTTTTTAATTCCTTTTCCACAAATTCCTCTTTCAATTTTAGATGCCTCCATTCCCTTCTTTTCTATACGTAACCGTCGTACCCCATTAATTCCATAAAGAAACCCACAATCTCATTCTATTTTTTGTCTATTCCTTTTTGTTGAATTTTGAGTGATTTATCATTAAATCCATACTCTTTAAAAATAAGAATATGTAACTAAAAAAGTGCGATAATCAAAGTACTTGAGATAGTAGATAATAACAGAAATCGACAGACAAGAAACTTCTTTAAACATCAACCCAAAAAAAAAAAATGCAACTTTTTTCCCTACCTCAAGGAGATGGTTTCAATGGGCTTTCCAGTAAGAACAGGTGAAAGATCACCATCAGCAATTCTTTGAATGTAAGGCTCCAAATCATTGTGACTGACAATAGGGACACAAGCCTTGAAAGTCTCAACATCAGTTCTTCCATTCAGACCCCATTGCTTCAAATACTCTGTTCCCCCATTTTCTTCCAGAATTTTCTCAAGTGTCTCTTCTTGAATCCTCCCAGCATTTTTAGTCAACACCTCAAAATCCTCAATCACTTGTTCTGCATCAAATTTCTTCTCAATATTTTCCTCCATCATCTTCATAATCCCTCCTACAATAAACACCTCTAATAAGAACAAAAGACTTTAACTTTAAGCAATACCAGTCAAGTAAAAACAGTTTCTTGTGACTAATCAAGAAACCTCAGATTACCAGTAAGCAATTAATACAATTTGAGAGATGGGATTGGGGGGTTAAAAAGAATAGAACAACCTAAACTATGTGTCAAACAAGCATAGGCTGCAAAATTTCCTGTTCATGATTGTTCACTTTAGGCAATTAGAACAAAGTTCACAAAAAGTCAAAGATGACAACAAATAGTTACAAAGGAATCTTTTTTCATAGCTTGATAACATACAAACAAATACTATAGAAAAAAAAACTAAACACTCCATAGAACCTTTCACTATAGCTATACAAGGCATACATAAAAAGACAAGAAAATGTATAAATAAATGAATTGAAAGCAAGTTGAACTACAGTACTCCATAGTTATTACTAACTTCAATGCAACTTAACTCATAAAGGGTTCATACAAGGACAATAAAAAAAAGTCTATTTGCAATCAATAAAACTAAAATCTTTAACAGCTAATATCCACTCCTTATAAGAAAAAAGTCATCACCTAAGATACACAGAGTCAACATAAAGAAAACTAAAACAAATTACAAAAAAAAAAAAAAAAACAGAGAACTCAAGAATCACACAAAATCTAAAAAGTCCTAAAACATAAAAGATTTCCAAAAAGGGAAAAGATTGACAAAAAGACCAAAAGGGTATCCAAACTCAAGTAACTTAAACATAAAAATCAAAACTTTTTATCAAAAAATTCAATCAAAAAACACAAAACCCCATATGGGTATTTTTGTATACCTTTGTTATAAATGGCTTAGAAATGAAGAAGGGGATCTCAAAATGACAAACAACAGGTTCTTGAAAAGAAAAAAAAAAACAGATAAAAATTGGATCTTTTTTTGTGGGGTTTCTTGAAAATTAATTCTACAGCTTCAAAATGAAAAACTTGGGTGTTATCAAAACACAAAACCTTAAACAAATATATACATTTAACAATTATATATATTTGTTTATATATATATTTTATTTTTATTTTCTCCAGAAATGGACAAAAAGAGAAAGGATGACTCTTGTGTTTTGATGAGGGAAGATTCTTATAGAGAAGAGAAGTATATATAGCAAGTGAAGTGTGAGCAAACACCGTCCAACGTGGCATATTATTGTTACCGAAAATACCCTTGAGAGTTTACTATAATTGCAATAAAACAATAGGATAATGGAAAATGGTATCTGTCCTTTTCTGGAAATTAATGTACTGAAAATACAAAAAAGTGTGTTGGAGATTATTTTGAGGAAGTCAGCCGATTATAGGCAAAACAAAATTAAGTGGTGGGGATTATCCCAAAAGATGAAAAGATGTTTAGCTTTAAGGCATACTCCTCTTTTATCTTTTGGGGGTTATTAAAGGGTGAAATTATTCATGTTCGATTTATCAAAATATTTTTTTTTAGGAAAAGGAAAATGAAATTTATAGGTGTTGTTTGTTCATATTTTATTGTGAAAATTGAAAAAAGAAAGTAATTTTTGTTTTTTAAGTGTGAAATAAGTTGTATTTGATTGTAAAATAAATTAGATATTATTTTTAGAATTTTTATGATTAATTGAAATGAAAAAAGTAAAAATTATCATTATATATACATTCTATATATAGAAGATATTGATAAACAAACTAGTTAGTTCGTACTATCATTAACGGGAGGTTGTGGAAATAATTTCTAGTCGAAATGCAAGATAAGACTGCATATAATAAATTTTTATAGTCCAATCCTTTGATCTCGCACATAGAGAGGGTTCACTGTATTGGGATGTCCTTTTATCACTTGTCGAAATGCAAGATAAGACTGCATATGATGAAATTAATTTTTTATTTTTATATAATATTTTTTTATTTTATTGTATATTTATATACTATTATTTTTAATAATTTATATTATGTATATTATTTTACATATTATTTTGCAGAATTAGACAAAAGAAAAAGGGGTAAAATAATATTTTTGCAAGATTAGAAAAAAAATTAAAAATTAAAGATTTCTGTCATCCCATAAAAAGGTAAAATATTGATTGAAAAATTGAATATGTACATCTTAATTTAATAAAACTAAATATTAAATTAATTTTTAATAATAGATTTTTAAAATAGTTTCTCCCTATAACAATAATTTTAATGTTAAAAGTACATTGATACTTGTCATTTTTCGTAATTTGATTTTCAAAAGCACTTTTCAAATGAATTAGTCAAATACAAATTGTATTTTTCATAAACATTTTTGTGAAAAACTTTTTTTTAATAAATACTTTTAGAAATAACTACTCTCTCTGTCCAACAATAGTTGTCCACTAATATATTTTGAAACAATAAATAATAGGGGTAATATTACTATATTATCCTTTGACTTTATTAAATTTAATGTTTTGAAAAATGGGTTAGTAGATGATAAATTATCTCTTGATTTTCTAAATTGGACAAGTATTGTTGGACAACTATTTTTAGTATAGTGGACAACTATTGTTGAACGGAGAGTAGTTTTGAGCCCATCTTGTTTTAACATCACCCACTTTTATGCATTTTTTGTTACCGAAAACGCCCCTAAGAGTTCACTAAAATCGCAATAAAACAATAGTGATAATGGAAAATGGGATCTGTCCTTTTCTGGAATTAAAGTGCTAACAACTATAAAAGTGAGTTGGAGATTATTCTGAGGAAATAACAGAATTAAGTGGGGATTATCCAAATCACTCAAACTCTCAAAGAATAAAAAAGATGTTTAGCTTTTCCAAAATTTAAGGCATGTATCTTTTATTTTTTGTGGTTATTAAGGGTGTAATTTTTCATATTTGGTTTATCAAGATTTTAAAAAAAAAACTCCCTTAAAAATAAAAGAACAAAATTTTTTTTGACAGAAATAAAGGAAACAAGTTTTGTTAGTGATAATCATACTCATTATCTTCATCTTATCCTTAAGATAGAGATTTGAATCTAGAAATTGAAAGTATCGAAAAAATTGTTATTTTTAATATAGACGTTTCAAATTTTTTTTTCTTCAACTTATATAGACACGTCAATTCTATTTACTACAAAGTTTTGGACAGAACTCTATGAAATTTTTTTTAAAAAAATGGGTTGTAACTACTAAAATGCCAAAAAGTTGCAATTGGAAGTTAGTTTAATAACAACACATTACGTTACTGAATAAATGCTTGATAATGTGTAAAATTGAAAGTTGTGAAAGTATTCTAAATGAAAAGTGTGGCATACAAATTTGAATGATTAGAGCAACATCAAGGAAAATTTTAGAGTAAAATGTTTAAAAAACTATAATCCACTTGTACAAAGACATGTCCTCTTAAACTTGTCTTTTAATGATAATCCTATCTTAAGAATCAAGGTATAATAGAGATAATAATATGTTTGTTTTCTTCACAAATTTTAGATAGGAAGATATGGAGATCGAAGATTAGGATTAGAAAATTAATAGATAGTTAAGTGTTGTCTAAATTCTCTTATCAGTATTTTTATTATTAGGTTCCTGATATCCTATTTTATAAATTTTATTAGTACTTGTTGTTTCTTTTGCTTCAATTATTATAATATGTGTTGTTACTGTTTCTTTCTTCATTATTTACTATACTTAAAAATAAAATTCATACTGTTTTTTCATATGTTTTTACTTGAGCCGAGAATCTATTAAAAATACTTTTCCTATCCTCGCAAGATAAGGATAAAATTATATACACAATATCTATTAAAGGTATCATTTGTGAGATTACGGTAGATACGTTACATTTTACTTGTTATTGTTGCTTTGGATAGAAGAGTATGGTGATTCTCTTCAAATTGTGGACCAATATGCAATGTTCATAAATGCATGGTCACAACTTACACAGAATCACTGACCATAATATATATTTTTGCAAAATTTCATGATTATTTGTCTTGGTCAAAATAGTGGAACTAATCTGTTCCACAGACAATGCTATGTATTATCCTAAATATCCACTTAATATGTATTAAGTTATAAATGAAGTGTTTTAAAAATATTTTTTATTGCATGACATGATAGAATTGTTTTTGTTTAAGTTAAGATATCGAACGTCACTACATCAAAAATAACTTTTAGCTGCAATAAATAGACATTAATAAAGAGTGCTAAAGTTTTTATCGGCATATGTTAACTGTCATTAGATCCAATGCCGCTAAAGGCTTTAGGGATATATACAAAGAGTATTAATTGCCGCTAAAAATTCATATTCAGTGGCAATTAAACTATTACCATTAATTAATTGCTGCTAATTTTTTTTTATGTAGTCCGTTATGACTCAAAATTATGTCTGCGAAATCTTAAGAAGGATGATGTTTAAGAATTCAAGAAATTGATAATTTTTCACTTAGTATGTATCGATTTATAGAGCATACAAAATTTAAAGTGGACGGAGAGAATAAAAACTAAGATGAGGTCATGGCCAAAAATAAAGGAACGTTCAAAGAGACAGACGGAGTGATGTAAATAAAAATGACATGTTTACTTTTATAAACTTTTAACTTCATGGGAACTTCATTATTTTTTTATTATTATTACTAATAATAATTAGAACAATTCATGTTTTGTGATTAGTGAAGAATATTATTATAGTAATTGTACTTATCTGAACTTGCTTAATAATTGACTAATCCAGTTTACCATCAAATCATTACAACTTTTGACCGTGGTCAACCTTTCCTCGGTTATTTCCTTTATTTTATTGTAAAAATTAGGCAAATGACATAGTATAAGAAAGAAATTATTTTCTTTTCCTACTCTTTCATTAATTACCAAAAATCTCTTTTTTTAGTGTTTTTCGGATACATAATATAGCAGTGTGGATACTTAATATAGCAGCGCGGATACTTTAATTAATAACGGGTGGATACTTAAATTATTAAGTTGTTAGCAGCACGGATACTTAATTAACGGGCGGATGCATAATATAGCAGCGCAGATACTTTAATTAATAACAGGCGGATACTTAAATTATTAAATTGTTAGCAACACGGATACTTCATTAACGGGCGGATACTTTAATTAATAACGGCGGATACTTAAACTAATAAAGTATCCGGTTAAGTTGAATTGGGGGAAAATAAGGGATTTTTGTATTTTAGTAATAGAGTAGGGAAATATTGAGAATAGGTAAAGAAGTGTTGTGTATTTAAGTAATTTTTCCTATTTTATATTAGTTGTCATATTTCGTTCTCTAAAGTTAAATTATGTTAATTTTAATTAGAGTAATATTTTGAAATATATATTTTAACGAATTAATAAGATAAAAATTGCAACTTGTAGCATTTATTGTATACTTTTTAAATATTAAATTAATCTAATCTAATTTAATTTTAAAAATTAATCAAATCAACGATTAAAATGAAAAACATGACAATTAATTTTGCACAAAAAAAGAGTAGGTAAGTAAATAAAGAAGTGAATTGCTTCTTCCACCCTTTCTCTGTTGAGTTTAATTAGTATCCACCGTCCTTAAAAATTATTCTTTACACAAGTAAGTATTTTAAAGCTTATTATAGGTAAGGTTTAATTATTTTTACTTTCTAATATTCAAATTAAAAATAAGAAAAACAGTTGTAGAAGGTAACTAAGACTATATTTCTCTACCATTTAATATTATGATTTATTTTTATTAAAATTAGGAAGGATCAAATAATGTATTATTTCATTGCTGTTAATTTCTACTCTACCATCGAATATGAATTATGGTTTCCCTTTGAATCAATTAGCAACATAACCTTTAAAGAAATCTTCAAAATAAATTTAAAGCAATCAGTAGCAGCACATCAATATTATGATATTTTAAGATAATTAATTTAAAAAAATTGATAGTTGCACAAGTATTATAACATATTTAATCATTAACTTTTAAAAGATTTTTTCATTTTTCTTAAATTTTGTCTAATCAAACTATGCTATATAAACTAAATCAGTGGAAGTTTCTAGTTTTCTTTCTTTTTGAACAAGCATGTTATTACTATAGTTTTAACTCCCAAATCTTTGAATTTTTCTTTTTTTTTGTTTTTATTTTGTGACTATTTTTCTAATATTAACTTTGAAATTCTTTTGAAGAATTTATTTCATTTTTTAAGATAAGAAAAAAAAACAATTTTGGAAGTAAGAAATTTTGTTTTTCGTATGCAACAATATAATTAGTGTAGGAAGAATATTGTAATTTATACATTGATTTTAGTATTATGGACCAACTATTTATAGTAAAGATGACATATAAATAAAAATGAAGGGAGTATTAATGTGATGGAGAATCCTAGTAGCTTAGTTGGTTGGTTAGCTATAAAGAGATTAAGAATTAAATGCAAACTTGGTTGATTTTCATTCATTGATTACATCTACTTAAATACAAGTTAATGTAACTAACTTGACTAACTTTAAGGAACTAATCTAACAACTTAATCTATCTACTAATTCAAATATTCAAACTTAAAATACTAACAAATTGATCACCACAGGTTTATCTTAATACACCCCTCAAGTTAGGTGTGGTGCAACAATACCTAACTTGGATAAACATTAGAAGAAAGGCAGGCTTAGGCAGGAGATGAAATAATTTTTTTTTAAAATTACGAATACAACAAAAAAATTATTTCACATGCTAAAAATCAAAGCTAATTAATAGGATAAATCACGTTATTCATCTGTTTTTACTATTTTTCTGTAAATTTTAAAACACAATTGAATGACACATATTATACATACGGGTAATGTTAAATGACCAGAAAATTTGGTCAGAATTTGGCCAAAAATTTTATAAAACTATAATATCTTTTTTTATTTTAAAATAAACTGATATTTTTTTCATTTTTTAGTTAAAACGTATTAAAGTTAAAAGGATAAAAATATTCGAAAAGATAAAATAACATAGGTAAAATACTATTTTGACCAAATTTTCTGGCTAAAAGGTTTTTTCCTATACAAAATTATGTATATCTACTACATATATATAAGTGACAATAACCAGGCAGGTCATGGTCGACATACCTGCCTGGCAGCTGCACTATTTTTTCTTTTTCGGTGGTTCTTCCGTTTTAATTTGTTTGACTTGTTTTTAATTTTTAAATTATTTAAAAATTATGTAAAAAATACTATAAATCATGATATTGTCAACTTAAAATATGTGTACAAAACATATAAAAAATTCGATTGATTCATAAAATTAATTTATCTGTGTCACATAAAATGGGATAAAAGAAGTAACATGTATTATTTTGAAAATTTCCTAGAAAGTATTGTAAATCTTAATAATTAACAACATTTGATTGACTTTTGAAATTCTATTTGTGCTACATACATTGGGATAAGAGAAGTAACATATATTATTAAAAATTTACGTAAAAAATACTAATATAAATTACAATAATAAAAAGAAGTAACATGTAATATTTAATTTGAAAACTACGTAGAAAGTATTGTAAATCTCAATAATTAACAACATTTGATTGACTCTTGAAATTCTATATGTGCTACATACATTGGGACAAGAGAAGTAATATATATTATTTAAAAAATAAGTAAAAATACTATGAATTACAATAATTAACAACTTAAAATATTTAAAAATCATATTAAAATTTAATTGACTATCTAAATTCTATCTGTCACATAAATTGAGGCAAAAAGCCCGTACAGACACTTGTATCTAGTGGTAATATAAGTATTAATGTATATAATTCTACACCTTTTGACACCAGCAGATCGTGACATTTATGAATTCCGCAAAAAAAAAAAAAAAAAGAGAGAGAGAGAACCATAGGATACAATGATTGGTTAAGGACACTGTTAAGGTTATACACGTTATTTTTCTATTTCCAAGAAAATAATAATTAGGTTTTGAGTTCAAGTTTATTATTTAAAAAAGGAAAGGATAAAAAATGTCCTTAAATTACGTGAAAGAAACAAAAATGTCATTCGTTTATAATTTGACTCAAAAATGTTTTTGTCGTCAATACTTTGGTTCAAAAATTCCCTTACAATCAATATTTTGGTCTAAAAATGCCACTATAGTTACTAAATAGATAAAAAATGTTATTTTCTGAATAAGTATATTATTATTTTTCTTTGGATAAACTACCTTATTAGACATACATCACTACTATATATATTAATATTATCTTTACTTTCAAACAATTACATATATTACCACTTTTAATATTTTATACCATATATTAATATATTATTTGAAGATACAATTAGATTATTAGATACTCACATATCTTAAAACTAGGATTGATTAATTATCTGCTTAATTAACTCTTTCACTCCAAATCAACCACTATCTCTTAATTCTCTCCTCCCATATTTATCACTCAATTATGTCCCCTCCTTTATGATTCAGGAATTTCATCGTACAATTTCATTCCAACAATAGCTAATCTACTCTCTTCTTCTCAAGATATCATCACCATGGCCGACAAATTCTGATGAACCCAAATATTATTCTGTATTGTTCATTTATAACTAGATCAAATCAAAGTAACTGCTACAGAGAAAACTTTCATTCAGAGTGGGTCTTGATTGTTTGTCTCCGAAAGAAATGGATCTTAGTTTTGATTATGTTATGCCACAACGCAAAGGGATCAAAGGGAGTATTGTAGAGAGTTTTTGTTTGTTGTTGTTCTTCTAAGGCTTTCTTTGGTTACCGTGACATAGATTTGGTAGTACCAATATTACTTTGATATAGCCCTTGAAACATGTGTATCCAATAAGTAGTAATCTTAATTAAGATCTGAGTTGTATTTTTAGTAATGGGGTGTCTGACCATGTATATGTATCCACCATTAAATTTCGGATACATAATTTTTAACAACACGATGATATTAATGATACGACAGATACTCTACAATCGTGATTTGTTCCTAAATTCATGTGATTCAACTACATTTCATATTTAGATACACATAATTAAATGTATATGCTTATTATGTATTCGAGATACATGTTTTTGGATATAACGTATGAAATTTAAATACACATAATTAGATGTATATGCTTCTTTCTTTTTGTATATTCCGTATTTAGATACACATAATTAGATGTATATGCTTACTATGTATTCGAGATACATGTTTTTGGATATAACATATGCAATTGATACACTTGATACATCAAATTAGTACTAGATACATATAAAAGATACATGAAATATATATATATATATATTATACATGAAATTAATGCTAGATACTTCTATGATACATATGAATGTACTTGCAGGACACTCTTGTATCTAAGTGTTTAGTTTGTTGGATACATCATATATTGATATAGATACATCAAATTAATGAATTTATTATTTTAAGAGTAATAATTTGAAATTAATCAAATTGCATTACCAAGATATACATGTTTTTATCTTATATTAATAATATTAATGAATTTACTATTTCAAAGAATAATAAAATGAAATTAATTATCTATGTATTTTGAAAATCCTCAATTACTCCTCTAATTAAGGAAATCAATTCCAACCAATTAATTTAAATAAATAAGTTTTGTATCTCAATTTTAAAATTCGGCAGTTACTGCATGTATCTCATGGATTCAGATTCATGTATCTTAAGCATAAAATATGGTACAGGAAGTAATATTTGAAACTATTGAGAATCTTAATAATTAAGACCTAAACTAGTGGGATTTATGTGGTTTGCCCTTTTTTCTTTTTAAACACATCTTCTTCTTAATTAAAATATTATTAAAGAATCATGTTCTTGTTTTCTTTCTTTTAAAATCACTTTAACAAATAAAAATGTAGTAAATATTTTTTTTTCTTAATCTCATTTTATCAATTAAAATAGAATAACTTCATGTATCATTTCGACAAATAATATATGTCATATACATAGAATCATAATATATCCATCATTAATTTATATTTATAAAAAAAAATTATAATAAAATAAGAAATATTTTCATTTTTTCTGAATTGAAGTAAGATAAATATTTGTTAATTTTAAAAAATATTATTAGAAAAAGAATGTGTTAAAAAGAAAATAAATAATATATTTATTTGGAAAATGAGCATTTTTGACCCATTAATAATAATAAGGGCATTTTTGGACTAAAATATTGACGAAAAAGGCATTTTTAAAGCAAACTACAAACGGAGAGGCATTTTTTTCCTTTCCCATAGTTTAAGAGCATTTTTTATCCTTTTTTCCTTTAAAAAATTATAATTATAAGACTAAATAAAAGTTAAATAGACATAATGAGTAATGACAATAGAGATGCTATCATTATTTTATTAGCAACCACACCTAATATCTTGTTTGGTGTTTAATCAACCTTAGCTTATTAAAAAATAGCGTCATTTGATTTGTTGTTTTCTTTACTAATTTTTCAAAGTGAAGTGATATATTTGCACGACCTAATAATATAAGTGATGTATCAGATTACTTTATCATTTTCTTACAATTAATTTGCAAAATCTACTTAGATTGCTGAATTTCCCCCGAATTACCTTTAACTTGGAACTAAATTTATTCTCTAAGGTTTTTACCTTTTTAAAAAACTGAAATCGGTACAATTCGATCACAATTTTAATACATGATATCTAGACTTGAAGACGTTAAAACATATGAATAATTTTTTTTTTAATATGATCCTTCAAGGACTTTAATAACCTTTCCTCTTTAAAATAATGTTAAAATTTGACCATTCTCAAAAAGTCAATTGTAATATAAATTTTATGGCGGGTAAGAATATCAAGAGTTTATTATTCTTGGTGCATTATATTCATCAATATAAAGGTATCACCATCATACTGTGATCATTATATGATTGGAATACATCAATATAGTAATAAAAAAAATTCTTTTTTTTGTTTGTAAAAAATCAAGGTTTCTTGTTTAATTGTTATACCAATTAAATTATTATTTTCTTATATAGTTTTGTTATCACTATTATTATGAATGTGAGTTTATGCCTACATATTAGAATGGTTATTACGATATATTTAAAGAAACTTAAAACGTTTTAAATTTTGTATTTAAGTTCTTATCGTAGAGTGTTTTCAACTATTTTACAATTAAAAAATATATAAATGGTCCAATATATACTAAGAGAAAATCAATTAAATCAGTAATTTTTGTCATCCAAGCCTATTGGGCACAACTATTCTCCATACCAGCTAAAGTTTTACATCTTATTGATGCACATTGTAGGAGTTATTTGTGGGCAGGGAGATATATTATGCTAATCTAAAGATATACACTAGAGTATCCTGGAAGTCAATAATGTATAAGAATGTAGCAAGGCCTAAGGCTATATTCACTACTTGGTTGCTCATGTGGGGAAGACTGTTAACAATTTAAGTTTTAGCCTCTGTTTGGTAGCTCCTTCTAAGTTTCATTCTAGGTAAGATGGCAGGTTGCGTTTAACCTGACCACTGATTTGTAATGCCTACATTTGGAGATTAATAAAAGTTGACAAAAAAAAAATCAATTAGGTAATATTTTTCTTGAGCATTAAAAATTAAGTTATGTATTTTACAATCATAAATCAATACAAAACTAAATAATATTATGGTCTTAAACTTATTATACTATTCAAATTTTAAGTTCAAAATTGAAATTATATGTTAAAAATATTATAAAAAATTAAAAAATATTTATAAATTAAATTAGAACATTATATTTTGGTTGTTGGGTCTTCTAGAAATGGATTTGGGTTAATGGATACGATTGTGATTAATGGGTTAATTAATTGGGTCTAATTCCATTTATACGTGGAGTTGTGGACCAATAAAAATAATGTCACATATATTATTAAAATAACTATTTATGTCACATCAGTTTCTGTTAAAAGAGGGGTAATTTTTTGTTTTAAAGTTAAGGGCATTTTTAAAAAAAAAATCTAAATAGGTTAATTGGAGGGCATTTTTTATCCAATAGATAAAAGGAGAGCATTTTTGAGTCATTTCCAATACGTTAAAAGGTATTTTAAACCATTTTTTGTTTTTATAATAGGTTGATATCTACCATGTCTTAAGTGTTTTGAGTTTTGATTGTCATTTTTAAAATATATGCAAATTATTTTTTTTAAAAAATTAAATTTACTTGAATATAATAATTAATAAAATATTAATAACAAATATAAATAATGATTTAGGAGTTATAAATAAAATTGGCAACTTATAATGTGAACAGACAAACATAATCCAGTGTGACAGTGTGGTCAAAATAATGTTTTTTTTCCTATCTAACTCACAAATCACAATTTAAATGGTTTTTTAACCCTTTTTCCACTTCTCGTAACGTACGAGGTACGAACTTTTTGATACAAAGCACACCAATCATTTCATTACAAGGAATAAAGTTAAGTTATTTTAATATGATAAATTATACTCCCTCCGTCCACAATTGTTTGTCAGGGTAAGGTCATGCACAACCCTCAAGGAAAATTTAATACAAGCTGTAATTTGACTAATATAACCCTACTATATCAAGAATACCAAAAGTCCACATAACTTTTCAATTGAACTACACTATCATTAAGGGCATAATTGGAAAAAAGTGACTAATTATTTCTTGATTGTTTAAATTGACAATTAATCTTGGACATCTATTTTTAGTATACCTGCCAAACAATTGTGGACGGAGGGAGTAATTTTATAACTTTATTGTTAAATGAATACTTATAATTTAGTTAGCATATGTAAAATTAGTTACTTTAAAAAAGCAGTTCCACCAAAATGCGCGTTTCTTAGTTGTTGATGACTCTTGGAATGCAATGATTTTAATAATTCAAGCTTATAACATGTATTGTTCAATTTGATTCAATATGCTTCGCAAACTTATTTTTTTAGTTATATTATTATCGAACTAGCTAAAATAATATGCACAACATATGAATTCAAGTAACTATATCTAATAAAGCCTCTTACTTTCCTTTTTCATTATGATGTAATTACCTAAGATGTTATGCGCAGAGATGGAGTCATGATTGAAAGTTTGAGACTTCTAAATTTTAGGATAGAAGAGAAGAATATTTTCAAACTCAAAACACTAGTGTGTAAAGCATTTCCATCCATGGTCTTTTCCTTACCATTGAGCCGTCAATCAATTTTGTTAGGAGGTTCACAAGTTAATATACATATATATTTATTTAATTTTCTTATACAAATACAAAATCTACGGAAAAATTACTGGATTCTTCCGAACCCACGAACACCCACTTAGCTCCACCTCTGATGTCATGTGCTTACACTTCATCTTTAGAGATTTACCAACTTAAAATTCTATTAATCCTACTTGAATCAACTTCATCAATCACTCAATCTGTCAAGGATGTCACAACCACAGTAAGGGCCCGTTTGGATTGACTTAAAAAAATTAGCTTTTAAGTTAAAATAAAAAAATCAAACTGAAATGACTTTTAAGTCAAAAAAATAAAAAGTAGGGGGAGACCTACTTTTGGTTTTTGACTTATTTCAAGTCATTTTAAACTTATTTTAAGTAATTCTTGACCTTGCCAAACACTTCTCAACTTATTTTAAGTCATTTTTGACTTATTCTAAGTTATTTTTTATATTTGTCAAACACTTTCAAAAGTCAAAAACTGACTTAAAAGTAGATTTGACCAACTTTTAAGCCAATCTAAACACCCTCAATGTAGAAACTCCATGTTGGAGTGTTTTCTCTTGATCTGGATTTACATAGTGCAAATATGAATAAATTAATCAAATCAATAATTTAAATATTTTGTGAAATTAGTCAAGGTGTTCAGACACACACAATTATTCAAAATGGATTTTGGTGTGCATGATGAATTAATAGTTAGGCACATGTCATTCTTTCTAACTTTTTAAGACCTTGAAAACAACTAGCCACACAACACATAAATGTGGAAGTTTATCCATCACTTACAAAAAGAGATCACTCATAATAAGCTCTAGCTAAACTATTGAAATACACAACAAAAAGGGAAGAAAGTGACATATCCACTAATAATTATTAAGTGTGAATTATGAGTAAAGCTCATTGTGACACTTGAAGACTGTTTTGTACAACTTTTTTTTCCATATATATCAAATAAAAAGTTAGTTTATCTTCCTTGTCTTTTTTTTAATTCCAAAAAACTGTCCATTAACTGAAAAAAGAGAGAGCAGAGACTTATCATTAATCATTTGGTCTGTGCTACAATTTAGCAGATCTTTTCTCCGTTTTAAAATAAGTGTTATCATAATAAAAATTATATTCATATTTCTGAAAATTTAAGTACTATTAATAAAATAAAATATAAATGTATAATTGAAAAAAATAATATTTTTTTAAAAATAATTTTTAATGTAATACTTATTTTTTATTTTTTTTTAAAGACTTATTTTGAGATAGTGGAAGTACTAAGGTTAGGTTATTGTTGGCGCAATATCCACACGTGATGCATATTGAAAAACTAAAGATTGTAACGAAGGGACATTTGGATTGGGTCGGAGAAGATTTAATTTTAAAAATTAAAAAAGCTCTGTAAATAACTTTTATCATTTATTTTTATAGAAAAATAGTGAGATTTTTCTATATTTCAAAATGTAATAATAGTCTAATTTCAAATGTAATAGAATATATGTATTTATGCACATACAATATCTCATTGAAAATATTCTTAATATATATATATATATATATATATATGTTACTCCCTCTGTCCCATTTTATATGTCACATTTTTACTTTGCACTTGCATTAAGAAATGATGTAACTTTACCCTTCTACCCTTATTTAATGTTTTTTTAAGTCAACTTTATAATAAATGATGAATTCATTTTTAAGATTAATTAACTACTCTATCAAAGGTATAATAGGCAAAATATGGTGATTTATGCATAAATTTTATAAAATGACAAGTATTGTGGTTCAACTATTTATAGAAAAGGATGACATATTATAAAATGAGACGGGGGAAGTATAAAATTATATAATTTCGCTATGTTAGGTAACTTTTTCGAAGTATCGCTTTAAAGAGTAATATGTGGGCAAAGATCCCTAGTTCCAATTACAATTTGTCCTTAACTTTTACACAAAATTCAGTACTAATTTGTATTTTCCTTCCATCTCAATTTTTTGTTGTGTTTCTCTTTTATCCATCTAGTAAAAAAATATTAATTAGAAGAGATTGGAGGACGTATTAATGTAAGTAGCTTTACAAGAAAGTATGAAATAACTATGTGTTCGGTAGGAAGAAAAATATTTTTCATGATAAACAATAATTTCTCAAAAAAATATTTTTTAAAACAATAAGTGGAATTTTTTGCTTATTTAATTTTTTGTGTTCAGTATAAGTAAGAAACATATAATTTTTTTTTGTATATAATTTAGATAAATATTATGAAATGTTTAGTTTTGGATAGGGGCATTGGGTGGTGGGTATAGAGGCAACGATAGGTGGGAATTAGGATGAGATATATTGAAAGGCAAGAATAATACAATAATATGGACAATCACTTTTGAATAATTCTCTACTCTCGCTAGGAAAAGTCAATTTTTTTTTATTTTCAAGAAATTTAATATCTTAAAAAGAAAATATCTTTTATATATCATTCTATAAGCCATCATTTTTAATTTTTTATTTATTACAACTGTCCAATGATTAACCTAATTCAAGTCCCACTTCATTACAAGAGTCAAGACAATGATTTTCGCACAATCTACAACCATTCTTCCCTACTTGCTAGATTATTATTTTTTCAGTTCTTTTCATTTTTCAAATAGAATTGTCACCATCAATAGTTTAATTTATTTTTAAAAACTGAAAAAAAAAAACTCAAGAATAAGAATTCATTTTTAATTCTATTATTGACCTCCACGGTTAGTACACTTAGAAGTGGAAAGTTGACTTCTCAGCATTATTGTGGGGTGCAATAAAGCTAGGATATCACAAGAGGTTTATTATTGAATTTTGTTCGACAAAAATTATATCGTATATATAAAGTAGAAATTATTTTTTATATTTGAATATTTGGTATATTGAATTTCATTAGTTTTTTGTAGTTTTTTTGTCCAACAAATTTGACATACACCTTAAGAAATATTAAATAATAGGGGTAGTACTATGGAGTATCTTTTAAATATATAAAATTTAATATTTTGAGAAATGTATTAGATATTGAATAGTATTTAATATTCCTTCTATCTCTTTTTACTCGTCCAATTTTGATTTTTTTCTTGTCCGTTTTTACTGGTTATTTTTGACAAATCAAGAAAAGACAATACTTTTAACTATTACGCCCTCAATTTATATAGAGAGTTAATGTTTTTGAAAAAGATAGAACCTCTTAAATGAGTAAATTGATTTTGGAATTCTATCAATTAATAGGGGTAAAATGGTAAACTCACTATGTTAATTATTTTCTCAATAGGTGTGTCAAGTAAAAAATGGACAAATAAATAGGATCAATGGAGTATCAATGATGAAAGACACAAAAGGTAAATTATCTTCTGATTTTTCAAACTGAATAACTATTGTTGAACAACTATTTTTAGTATAGTGCACACGTAAAAATGAATGGAGGAGAATATAATTCTTTTATATATATATATATATATATATATATATAAAATTGAATGAAAAATTTGACTCCGCTACTAACTGATTATGATTTACGTGGTTACTAAGGCACGGTGCTATGGTACCAAACTACCAATAGTGAAATGGAAATTACTACTCTATTTGTTCAATAATTATTGTTCATTATTCAATAATAGTTGTTCATTATTGATTTGATATATATCTTAAGAAACAATAAATAATGACTATATTATCCTTTAGATATATTCAATTTAATATTTTGAAAAATGTATTAGATACTAGCAAGCATAAGATAGGCACAAAATGATAAATTATCTCTTGATTTTTTAAGCCAAAAAAGCAATAATTATTGAATATTTATTTTTAATATGATAGACACATAAAAATGGACGGAGAGCATAAATAAAACGATATATTAAAACGTGTTCATTTACGAGGAAAACATAAATCCATTTTTTTAATTTATGTGTATGTTTTCTGTTTTCTTTTCTTTTCCCAATATATATGGTTTCAACACTTTTAGAAATAATTGGATAGGATGTGGCTTTTCTAGGTCTCTTTTATTTTTCTATGTTTGATATGTAAGTAAAAAAAATAAAAAATTTTACATATTTTTTTTTATATAGTTTTAAAAAATATTTTCTAAATTTTAATTAATTTAACATAATAAAATTAAAAAATATTTTCTTCCGTACCAACAACCACTTTAGCTAGCTTCATTTCTTTTAGAATGCCTTTAACTGCCGTTTTCTAATAGACTAGAAATTAATGAAAACTTGAAAGTGATTGCATAAGGTCGGCGTTAATTGTATACTCTTTCCGTCCATTTTTATTTGTCATATTACGTTTTTCGAAAGTTAATTTGATCAACTTTTAAAGTTAAATTATAATTTTTTGCATATCAATATGATGAAAAAATACATCGTAAAGTGTTAGTCAATATTTTTATAGTTTGACTCCTAAAATGAAAATTATGACAGTTAAAAATAAATGGAGATAGTAGAATTTAGCCATTTCATTTTTTAATTCGAATAAAATAATACGTAAATTAACTCATTACAATACAATCAAATTTCTCTAGAACAATAAATAAAAAAAAAATACAACTGATTTACATGTTATGCTAGATTTTAGATTTTCTATAAAAACATTTCGCTATATTAATCCAAACTAAAACTCTTCAGAAAACAATGTAATTATCGAAAAGTTCGATTGTAGCTGTTTTATTAATGTGGAATTATAAAATGAAAGTAATGAAAAAAGCAATTAAAAAGTTGTCATATAATCCCTCCATCCCATATTAGATGTGTAGTTTATGTTTTACATGATAATTAAAAAAAAATCATTAATAGATTAATTAACTTTATTATTTTACCCTTTGTCCATATTAATTAGCCTCTTAAAAAGAATTCTTAGATCTTCAAAATTAGTTTAAAGTTTAAACTTTCAAAGACCATATTAATTGTAGAAGTAAAATGAGATCAGCTCATTTTTAGTTTTAAAAGTTTGAATTATATTTCAAGACTTCTAATTGCCCGAGATTTATTTTTTCCATCCGATGTCTGATATCCGCATTGAAGTCTAATTATTTTAAATTTAAACTGCGTAAGGTCTCATTCGATGGCTCAAACTCAAGACCTCTAGTTAAGATAAAACCAATCTCATCCATCATACCATATCCTTCGGGGCAATTGCTCGAGATAACTATTATGGACTAAGAGTTGTCTACCAAATTTTGAAATGCATTCCACGTGACTAATATTTTCAAAATAATAATAATAAAGAATCAAACCTTAATTTCGTTTTTATTTATATTTATATATTTTTTTATGTTTGGTCCAAATATTAATTTCAAGACCACATAGTTAGGTACTTAGGTCCATTGTCTAGTATCATTGATCCATTGACTGATTTTTGTTCATAATATTTCATATGTTGTATTTTTTTTATAATAATAAACCTCTAATTTTTTGGTAAATGATGTACACTACTAATTATCTTATGATGTCATATGATACTTATATTATTTTTTTTGTCATTTAGATATCTGTATATCACTATTTATTTGGGAAAGTTGATTTAGTATAAACACTTTATCTCGTTTATTATTCAATTATATAATATAACTAGGGGTGTATAAAATCGAACCGAAAATCAAACCAAACCACAAATCGAGTCAATCCGAAAAAAACCCGACTAGTGATTTGATTTGACTTGGTTTGGTTTTGAAAAAAAAAACCGGACTATATTTGGATTGGTTTGGTTTTAACTAAAAAAAACCAACCCGACATTATATATATAATTTTAAAATTTTATTTTATACATAAAAATATTTACTTTGATATAATTTTTAAATATTTTTTATACTGTTTCATAGTTTTTATCTTTTAATATATTATTTCAAGTTTGAAACTTAGAATTATGAATGGGCCAATAAATATTATAGTCCACAAATGTTGATAATTAACTAATTATAATAAAGCTTAAATCAAAATCAAATTAATACTAATGCAAAAAGAAAATCCATTCAACACGACAATAATATTGAATATTTGTTCTTTAGTTTTACATTGGTTTAGACAATTAAAATATATAACCTAATTTAATTTCCTTTAATATTTAGTCATGTAACTAATACTTATTAAACTTAATTTTAGCATGATTTAGTACTTTTAAATTATGATCATTTTCATTATGACTTGTTAATTTTCAATATTTGTTTTACGCGATTTCATTATTATTATTTTTGTTGGATATTTTAGTGTCATTAATCATATCATATTGTGTTATATTTTTAAGAAACATCTTAGTTGTATTTTGGTAGGACTAAAGAAATATTTGAAGTACAAGTAAATTATATGTTTGTATGAATACTTTACCGGAAAAACCCGAAATAACCTGAAAAACCCGAAAAAACCCGAGGTTGAAAAACCCGAGTTTTATTAGTTTGGTTTGGTTTATAAATTTAAAAATCCGACACAAATAATTTGATTTGATATTTGAAAAACCTGAACCAACCCGATTATGTACACCCCTAAATATAGCTATTGATTGAGTGGAATATATACTTTAATATTGTAGAAGTTATTTTTTATTAGCCGCTTTTTAATTTGAGGGTAGGCAAGGTCGACATGAAAGATTGGATAAAGACTTGAAAGTGATTGCCAAAGGTCGGTGTTACGTTCCCTTTGTTAGGGTTTTTGCTCCGTTATTATCTTATTTGAAGTTTATTTTTTCTAAAAGAAAAGTCAAAGTATTATCATAAATGTTTTAACTCTTTCTAAAAGAAAAATATAATTATGTTCCATATTTGGTTTTATACCTTTCTTAGAGGAGAAATTAGGAACTCTGTATATTGAATATCTACAATCTCTTCACCTTCGAACCTAACAAGTGGTATCAAAACACATGGTTCAACGATCCTATAAATTCAAGGTCGATTGCATAGAGAATAACTTTAACTTTAAATCTAATTATTTCCTAAATTATCAATTTGAAATAGTTGATTTTAGATTTTAAGATAAATTATCAATTAATAAAGCAAAAAAAGTCAAAAATGCCCTTAAACTATATGAGATAAATAAAAATGTCTTCAGTTTATGGTTTAGTTAAAAAATGTTCTTATCGTTATTTAATGGGTCAAAAATGCTTATTTTCCAAATAAATAGTATTATTTATTTTCTTTTTAACACATTCTTTTTCTAAGAATATATTTTTAAATTAGCAATTTTTTATCCTACTTCAATTAAAAAGAAAAATAAAAATAAAAATAAAAATATTTCTTAATTTATTATAATTATTTTTTATCATTATATAAATAAAAATTTATAATGGATATACTATGATTTTAAATATATGACATATATTATCCGTCGAAAGGGTACATGATGTTATTCTATTTTAATTGATAAAATGAAATTAAGAAGAACAAAAATTATTTCCTACATTTTTATTTGTTAAAGTGATTTTAAAAGAAAGATAATTTACTTACACGGATTTACTTACATTTACAGATAATTTACCTTAATTCCATTACCATGGATTCTAAGGCCTAATAATCAAATTACCAAGTTAGGGAAGTAATTTACTTACATTTACAAATAATTTCAATGTAAAACAGGTGAAAACTGTTCAAGGCCGCATCTGAACTTCCCCAAAATGTAATTGCAAAATATAAATGGTTTTAGGGAATTTTCTACATTAACTGCGACTAACCCCACTATAGTGGCGTTGTAGCGGGATCTTCCGCTATAGTGGAAATTAAATCCACAGCTATAGCGGCTTGCACGGGATAAGAACTCAAAAATCCTCCCAAGTTAGCATATTTTGTAACACACCTTCAAACCTTGACGTACCAAACCAAACTCCTTCACGCCAAGTTCTACTCACCCCAATTCACTTTCGAGAAGTTCTATGAACTTTGTAGCGTCTTAGCAACAAGGAAAATAAACTCTATCTAGACGTTTCGCCCAAACCTTTTCCCAAATTTTCATAGACTTTACCTCGCTTAAATCTCGTTCAAGCCTAACACAATCAGAAATTTCTAACTCGCTACTCCTAAAGGTTTTCTCGCCCGATTTTCACAACTAATTCACCCGTAATGACGAAAAGAGTCGTTACTACTTTAAATAATATCAAAAGTGCTTAGTGGTAATCCTAATCGGTAATCCTAAATAACAACGATCTTGGCATCAACCACAAGTCATTTTCTTAGAGTTTTCCATTAATATTTTGTTGGTGGAAGAAGCAATTAATGCATTGGACGGAGAACTATAAAATAGTATTAACTTATCAATGTCAAATTGAAATTATAATCAGACACTAATCATGCATAAATATTTAATGTTGTTAATTAGAAGAAAGCATAGCACAAGAAAATTTATTTATTAATTTTTAGACAGTGATTTGTCACTGATTATTGCAGTTTGATGTTAACTACTTATGCGTTATTTCAGATGTGGATCCAAAACTTATTTTTTGATTTAATTGTTACTGTAATAGTATGAAAATATCAACAACAAAAAAATGTTCATTATCAAATACATTATTTGTTATTGACATACTTTTTTTTTTATGTTCTAGAAGTTTTTGACCTATACTACTTAAAAATTCCAAAAATTCTAAGCGCGAAATAAAAACAAATAAGTTTTTGCTAATGTGATAAAGAAATCGATATCCCACAAAATACAAATCTTGTCAAAATGTGAATTTCATATGGTGCAAAATAACATGTTATATTTAAAACATACAAAATATAGTAAATTCAAGGTGATAATTTTTTTTCTTCAAACTTTTATCTAATATTAAAAAATTATAGGCCAATTAATATATACATAGTCATTTAAAATTGACATGATTTTTTTTCTAGACATCTAATCTTAGGAGTGTTCCTATATTGGTCACTTTTACGGTATTCAAAATTTGTACCAAGGCAAAAATATAATATGTATGTATTACACTCGTAAATAACATATAAAGTGTTTGAATTAATTGAAAATATGTGTCATTGTGTTGAAAATAATTTTTAAACAATAAATTTTGAGTTAAGAAATGGAAAAACTATTTTAAAATCTATTTACTAAACAAAACAAGAATCGTTTTCTCACAAAGAAAAATAATACTTCATTTATATCAATTTATTTGTATTATTTTTCATTATAGTTGGTTTCCAAAAGAATATGTTTTCCTTTTTTGATTATTTTTTAATTTTAATTTTTCACATAACATGGTTAACTCTATAAGATCTGCATATTCTTGATTTAAGACCACAAGATTAAAAAATATTTTTATTTTTCTTAAATTTCATGTCAAATTAAAATATAACAAACAAATTAAAAGGGAAGAACTAATTAATAACTTACACTCAAGCAAAAAAAATCTCAAACGAGGTCATTTGGTTGGTGAGATAAAAATAATAATCTCAAAATAACATTTGATATTATTTTATTTTACGTTTAATTATAGGTGTTAATTACTCTTAAGATTATTTTATTTCAATATTTGTACTAAAATAATGAAATTAATTATCCTATATAGAAAGTGGGCTAGATTAGTTGTCCCATTTGTACTAAAATAATGAGAATATTTTATTTCATCATTTGTACTTAATTCGTATTTAAAAATGAATATTATGTCTTTAAGAAGTGATGACGATAGCTTGAATAATGAAGTGAAGAAAGCATTTTTAGTTTTTTTTTTTCTATGATTTCTCTGAGTCATTATATAATTTGTTGACTTAAGTGTGCCTATACTTAAGATTTTGGGACTAAATTAATGCTCACATTAAATATTTAAATAAAAGTTTTATATGCCTGAAATCAGGCATACATACATACATACATATATATATATATATATATATATATATATAAAATTGAAGTTTAGTAAATTTAGGCTTAAAAATTCATATATATACACAATTGAAGTTTAATCATTTTTGCATGAATTAATACCCGGTCACTTTTATTTAAATTTTAGCTATATATAGTTGTATTTAGTTATTTTAGTCTAAATTTCAGCTATATATAACTACATTTAAACATTTTTATTTGAACATCAGTCATATTTACTTGGAGTTCATGCAAATATGATCGAAATTAATTCATTTATTTATTTATTATTATTGATGAACTTCAACCATAACTTCAGACACTACATGTCTGAAGTTGTTTCAAACTAGATAAATGTGGAATTTTATTATTATTTTAAAAAAAACACATGTGAAATAGTTGTTTTCCAATAGGATACCGGTGTAGATGATTTTTTTTTTGTTAAACCGTTTAGCTGTTGCATAAATATGCTTTCATCAAGACCTTTATTAAGGAAACTTGTCTTGATATATTCTGTCATATTCATTTGTCAAATCTCATAATTATAATGAAAAGGAATGGATAGGAGAATTCTAATAGACTCGAGCAAGGCTATTGGCAAAAAAAAATTCCTCATAATCGATTTCTTCTTTCTGAATAAACCCTTTTGCAACAAATCTAATTTTATAAGTTTGTATTTTTTTTTCATCTATTTTTCTCTTTTTTTTATAGGTCAACTTGCATAAACAATACTATATATACTTTTGTAGGATTTTTGGACATTATTTCTGATATTTTTAAAAGTTATTCTCTCTGGGAAAGATCAAAAGGTTAGAAGAATTGGTTTCTTTTGAGTGGGTGTGGCAATCTAGACAAATATTCCATTTTTATTGTCTTCATCTTTCATTTATTTATTGGAAAAACAAAATGTGTCTCATTTTATTCTTTATTATTGTATTAGCTAGGGTTGTGGGACTAGTGTAATTGGTAATGTGATTGAGAATTTAATTAGAACATTATTTTTATGTCATTGAAGTTCTCTAGTTATCTATTTCTTCAAGTTTTAATTTCATTTGATGGCTGCAGTATTAAAGTGATTTTTATCCTTGTTTTGCTTGAGAAAGAAATCTAACAGTAAGAAACAGGGAGTTTAGGCTTTAAGTTTTAGAAAAATTACCTAACTACACAAATTATTTTATCATATTCTTTAAAATTCTCTACCATTTGAAAAAACTACAAAAATCCCTACTCTCTCATATTTTCGAATACACCACTTAACACGGTGTATCAATCGGATACATCACTTTAAGTGATGTATCGAATTCTCGGATACATCACTTTACTTGATGTATCGGTCGGATATATCACTTTACACGATGTATCGGAATGTACGTGATGTATCGGGATGCATCCAGATTTCACCAAATTTAAGAAATTTTTGTAATTTGAAAAAGAATAGGAATATAATGTAATTAACTCTTAACAGTTAATACTATGGAATTTGCTTAAAATTCCCTTAAATCTTATCTAATAACTCGAGCAAAAATTATAAAAATTGACTTGAAATTTGAGTGATTGGGCTTAAAATCATACTTTTAAGGACTGGAAAAGCTTAGAGTGAAATTCATTAATTTGGTAGACTATTAATTAGATTTCAGGAATTATTATATACTTTATCATAATAGCATTTGAGTGAGTTAAAACATATACCCAATTGCATAACACAACTCTCGTTGTCTTTACAAATTTATTTCAAATTCTAAAAAAAATTCCTTTAATTCAAATAGTGCATAATTCTATATACATGATATATAACTATATCAAATATATATGTAAATGTATATGTATACACTATTATATAACAATTATAAATTGATATACAATTTATATGCAATGTACATATATTGTACGGAAAACGGTCAAAATTGCCCCCGAACTATATGAAATAGACCATTTATACTCTTCGTTACATTTTGGGATAAAAAATGCCCTTGCTGATATCCTAAGAGACCACAAATACCCTCAAGAGTTAACACCCCAAATTTTTGTTAATGTGGCAAGCCATGTGGGACTANTAGATTTCAGGAATTATTATATACTTTATCATAATAGCATTTGAGTGAGTTAAAATATATACCCAATTGCATAACACAACTCTCGTTGTCTTTACAAATTTATTACAAATTCTAAAAAAAATTCCTTTAATTCAAATAGTGCATAATTCTGTATACATGATATATAACTATATCAAATATATATGTATATGTATATGTATACACTATTATATAACAATTATATATTGATATACAATTTATATGCAATGTACATATATTGTATAAATAATTTAGTTTGATGATCAACGTCAACCACCTTCTTCAAATTACAATGTCAAATTCAGGTGCAACTATGGTGAAAAAATTCTCCCTCGCTTCCATGATAATCTGCTCGCCTACATTTCATTTAAAGACGATTATTGCCTCAAGAAGTCAATCCATTAAAAAAACCGAGAATCTAGCTAGGAGGATTATTACCAATATAAATTCATATTAATCGAACGATAAAAAATTTGGAATCTGAAATTTTTAATTGAAAGTTATGCTCTAAATTCAAAGAAAAATGGGTCAGTCAAAGAATAGTATCTCTAGGATTAAAGCCCAAAAATTTTGGTTGACCCATCTTTTGCCTCTTTAAGGCCCCACTTTGGGAGAAGGTAGGTTAGTTTTGATTAGTACAATGATCAAATTAATTAGGTTATTTTATGTATTAAAAATATAAAAAAATTGACCGAATGATCATTTTATCTAATTTAAGGTATAAGTTCTTGATTGCTATGAATTATGATTATACAAGTGCAGGGTTTATTAAATACAATTCTCGAAATGTTTCAAGTTGAAATAAAATTTTCAAAAAATAAATGACGATCCAATTGTACACTATGCTTACTTCTGTTGGAGATATATTGTATTGTTTGAACTTTCTTCATTAAGATGTTTAATATGATCAAAGCTTGATTTTGATTCTCAGTCAATGATAATTTGAGTTTGATTGGTGAAGGCCCTTATGTATTAAACGATCAAAAACAAAAATACATTTTTATTTGAGTAGCTTATGTATAACAATCTTCTAATTGTTAGTAACCGCATAGTAATTATCTTATTTTATTTTTACTTGATGTTCAATACTCGTATTAATATTTGGCTAATTCAAATTTACATCGCATAAGATTCATTTTTTTTAAAAAAAATATTCCCATAATAATAATACTACTTCTAATAATAATAATTACCAACTTGCAAGATCTCAGAAGACGGGCGATAGTCCGCGCGGTCATCTTTAATCTAGCTTGCTAACACTCGATTTCAAATCCGAATTCGAATCAAAATACATACAATTTTTTATATAGTTTTATGACTGTATGGAGGATCTTATTCCTTTTACTCAAGCAAAGGGCCTGTCAAGATTCAAATACGTATTGTTATTGAGCCTATGTATCTAGCAGTTCTAACCGGGTATATGCGCCCTTTCTCAACTCATAAATGGGCTTAGAACCACGACTGGCTAGACGGAGTCACAAAGACAAAGCCAATAACATGTTGTATTAAATCTGACTGTACCACCATCTCAGAACTAAGTCAAGAAACCATATATAAATTTATTTATATTTAGATAAAGTCTAGATCTTTCATGGTAGATATAAAGACGAAGTTAGTTATCCGACATAGATATGAAGCTTTAGCCGGACATGGTCACGACTCAGATATGAGAAATAATACTAAAATATTTAATTTTATTAAAAATAGTACTTTCAAAAGGGTGGCCGACTCCAAGGCTTGGAAGAGAACTATACACTTTATTAACTCTGGTAAGTATTCAGGCAAACTTCAAACTTTACAAAAGAGAGTTTTACAAGAGAGAGTGTTAAAGAGAGAGAGGGCTTTTCAACCTGCTTTCTGAGGCTAAAACTAAACTTATTTATAGAAAGAAAAGGAATATAGTATAGTAATGGTGGGTCCCTTATCAGTGGGTCCCTTGTGTACAGTAATAGTGTTTCTACTGTTGATCAACAATGTATCTATTGTTGATAGTGCCATTTACTGTTAGAGATGAGCTTCACAACTTGTCCTTTTTCTTTAGCTCTCGGAGGAAATCTTTCGCCTTTTTCAGCGTATCTTCTGAAATGGGTTTAGCTGACTCACCAGGCTGAGCTTCTTGAGTACCTTCTGCGATATCATCGCTCGTCTCACTTCTCATAGAAGTGTCCGATTTTTCATATTGATTAATATTGAGGAGTAGATTTCTCCTGACTTCGTCCAGATAACTATTAATCATTTCTTCTTTATTTCCATTCTGAATGGAAATTTTTCTTGCAATATGCCTAACTGAACTGTCGGCAATGATCCCCTTGTGAGGAGAAATACAATATTCTTGGATCTTTCTTGCAATTAGATCCAGCAGTTCTTGTCTCCCAAAAATTATTACGAAAGGTTCTATATAAACAAGGAATTTGTTCCTCTGTGAATCCCACTTCTGGGGTCCATTTATGAATCCATGGAATAGAGAATTAAATGAAAAAATAAATTTGTTCAATTTTTTCAATATAGCAAATATGATCTGCATGGTATAGATCGTTAAGATCTGGTGAAACTAATGGATTAAGCAGAATCTTTGTTGTTGGATCGTGGTATGACCAAGAACCAATTAGGGATAGATTTCGCAAATATCTTTGCGCAAATTTTAATAATCCAAGTATGCTTATGTCACTCATTATTATAGTAGAGGACTTTATTAAAAGCATTAATATAGTCCCAATAGGTGAAATTTATAGAGACCTTATTTAGGCTAATCTGCCTTTTCTTTATTGTGGAAATACCCCAATTTTCAATAGATATAATCTGCTTAATAATCATTTTGGAGAAGTTATAAACATTCTCGCTGGTGTTGTATCCTGAGAAGTGTTGAAATTCGACACTACCAGTATTTATCAAAATAGTTTCATAGTAAGATCGAGTTTTTTATGACTCCCCCGAGAAATACAATCCGTTAATCAAGTATCGCTGGAATATCTTCCAGGGTTCATCTTTTCTCTAGATTTCAGAGCATTCTAAAAGAAATATCATTTCTTTCTTCGACACCTTTTCAAAAGATTTGATATCATCAACATCTTCTTTGGCGATAGAGGCAAAAGTATCACTTTGCTTCTCAGACAAATATGCCTGTAGTTGTGCGTATATCGGGTTTTCTGGAATATCGTCCATATGTATTGATGATGATGCCACATTTTGAGTGACCTTGGCGTTTATCAAACTCATTCCTCTTCTTTGTAAAATTGGGGAGTTAGAAGAGGATCTGTATGACGATCCTGATGCAAACAAAACATGTTATTTTATTCCGAATAATATTCTTCATAATCAGTCTCATAATCATCAGAGTAATATTCTAGAAGAATATGAGAGAAATCTTCTCTTAGTATATCATCAACAATTTTTTTAAGGATAAGATCTTTCAGATCTCTAAGTAAGGGAAGAGCCCTTAGAATGGAAAAGAGGGTTTCATCATCCAAGAAAATTCAAAAATATATTCTATTGAATGTATTCACGGGATAAGAAATCCGGTAATGAGTTATCAACTCCTCTTTTATATTGGATTTCAAAGTCAAAAGGAGATAGCTGGGCCTGCCATCTAGCGAAAATTAACTTAGAAGCATCATGTTTAAAATCTTTATCGAACATATATTTCACAGATTGAGTATCGGTTTTTTTTAAAAACTTTTGATTGTATAAACCGTCCTGAAATTTTAGAACGCATTTAACGATGGTTAGCATTAATTTCATGAGCCACCGTAACATATTTCTTCTGGGCTTCGCTCCATTTCCCAGAATGAAATTTGATGAAATATTCTATTTTGTCGTTAGAATTAATTTGTTTCAAGATCCCTCCATAACCAATGTTAGACGCATCTGTCTCAATAATCTTTTGCCAAGCAGGGTTAGCAAGAGTTAAACAAGGTAAAGATTGCACATGAAGTTTAATATTTTTTACCAAGGTGGTGTGACTATCAGTCCAAGGAGATTTATGATCCTTTTTTAGCCTGTTGTATAGCGGGGCCAAATCACGAGATAATTTTTTATAAAAGGGGGAGATG
>NC_064286.1:6980688-7054060 GCF_019186545.1 Solanum stenotomum
AGAGCTTTTTGGCCTCCTCTCCCAATCCAACTTGAGGTGTGTAAGCACTAATAACACTCAAAGTACATCCTCCAATGACTAGCTTAATTAACATCAACCTATCACTGATCCTTCTAACTTCCACCACTTGCTCCCTCAAATCCCCGTCTACTAAAATACCCACTCCATTTCTATCCCTAGAGCCTCCTGAGTACCACAACTTAAACCCGTCGACATCCCGAGCCTTGGAACCTACCCATCTAGTCTCTTGGACACAAGCTATATTAATCTTTCTCTTGTTGAGAATTTTCACTAACTCTAAGGACTTCCCCGTTAGCGACCCTATGTTCCAAGATCCTACCCTCAATTTATGGGAACCCGTACCCCACTTACCCCTATTCTCCCTCGACCTCGGTCTCAACCGAAGACATGACTCAAAACCACCATCAGGTACCAAATCCACTTGAAAACTACTGAATCTGATGTATAATCTACACAGGAATACACTTCAAACTGAAAAAAAATTCAGCAACAGGTGTATACTCTAACAGACCAGATAGCAACAACTAAACTAAAAGATCAAGTATAGTGTATTCTCTAAAAGACACAATAGCACAACTATATTATACACTTAAGCACTGATCGGAACTATAAAAGAAACAAGCAAGAACTGATCTGAAATATATGAGGTGCAGCCCTGATATGAGCTAAAATGCTAATCAGAACCAGCCACAAAAATTTAAACAATCCAAATAATCAGAAGTACTGCACAATGCACAATCAGGTGCTTTAAAAATCTACTCCTATGCTCTTCAAATTATTGAAAGTAGGGTGTGATTACCTACCAAGCAAGACTAAATTACTTAACAAGAGGGTTTCACTGAAGAAAACAAGGTAGATAGAACCTGGTCGGTGGAGTTGGAGGGCTTCGGTGGTCTTAGGGCTTTTTTCGGCCAGATCTGGTCGGTCTCACCTATGAATGCCTTGCCTGCACCGGAGTTGGTTGGTCGTAGCAGCGAGCAGCTGAAGGTCCTGGAACAACGAAGAACAGAGAAAGAAGCTCGCCGGTCGGAGCTGGTCCTCGCGATGCTTCTGGCCGGCGCAGCTTTCGCTTACCGGCGCGATGAGCGTATCGGCAGCGCGATGAGCGTATCGGCGGCGTATAAGCACGCGTCAAATAAGTGACAATAATGCATATGACAATGGGGCCCAAATGTGTACTCGATGTGTATTATTCGATCTTATCTTTAGAGTGTCGGCTAATTTTAAGCCACTACTTTTTATCTTTTTATCCTTAGAGTGTCGGCTAAATTTAGGCCACTACTTTTATTTTACTTTAAACCTTAAGACCTCTATATAACGAGACTTCGAGGAAGAAAAGAAGGACACACCACATATTCCCCTTACCAATGTTCCGAAAAATCCTCTCCATGACCCAAAACAAAGACCTCTAAAACCCCTCTTGTAATATTAAGTTTGTATAAAAGTGTGCATTTTAGCTTGTAAGAGTCCGTCGGGGTTCCCGAAAGGGAAACCTCTCTCAGTCCAAATCATGTGAGTCTCTTATGTTTTCCTGTATTTTTCCCAAAAAATAATCCATGTAAATTATATTTGTATTATACCATGTTATTATGCCTTGAACTACCCTTAGTATATGGTCAAACTCTTAATTTCTTGATAACAACGATGGATTAACCTGTAAATTCCTAGGATGTTTTACAGGCATTAAGAAGTCCGCCATGATTAAACGACATTATGTGTCATTTCCGAGGTGGGGTTAAAGAAGAAGTTATCAGGAACACAGGTTAAGAGAGAGATATGAACGGGGAAATAAAAAAATAAAAAAAAGGAAAAAATATAGCCAAAAACCCACGACAAACATGATAGGACACAACGTAAGAGAGAGTACTGAGTAGGATTTAAATCAATCTGCATATTTATTCATATTTATCCAAAACTCGTTATTTTGGTATCAGAGCGAGAAGTTTTTGGAAAATTTACCATCTAATAAGAAGACCTCTACGAAATACACAAATACATCTAGAAACAAAGACATATATAATATATGAAAAAACATCCTTTTGCTAACCAATTAAAATTAAGGTATTGGTATTTATATAGAGAAAAACAGATAAAATTAGAGTCGCTAAAACTAAAAAAGGTGTTAAGCCTATAATTAAAAGTACTAGAAACAAGAGATTTAGTAGATAGACTTTGTAATCACGGAGGTTTATACTCATCAACTAGCCAACATTAGTCAACCTAGAATTATTAAGTGCCATAAAGTGGGAGTTACATAGCATAGATAGTGATATTCAAAACGCAAATAACCGCATACTAGTTCAAAATAAATATATTAGGGAACTAGCTTTTCCGCTAGGATAAGAATAGTAACTATAGATTCATTAAAACAACTAGAGTACTTAGATCTAAGAATCTATCCTGAAAAGAAATATAGAATATTAAAGGAAAACACAATAATAAGATGCAACTTTAGCCAGGGAGAACATCTTCTACATTCAGAAGACAAGCAATATAATACAATAATAGATCTCATAATAAACTTTAGTGAAAAAACACAGGAACAAGATAAGAATATAGTAAAATTACTAGAAATAATACAAATAACTCAAAGTAGACACAAGAAGATACTGGAAAAATTGGAACAGAACTTTGATTACTTAAAACCACAAGAACTAGAACTAGATAGAAAAATTCAATACTTGAATAATAAGTTTAATATAGAAAAGATACCTACAAAAGTTGAAATAGAAAAGCTAATAAAAACCATAATCGGAAAGCCTAAAGAATCTATCTATATATAAAAGGAGAAGAAAAAATGACACATGTCAGCACCACAAAATTCAACACTTTTAAAATTCAAAAAATAAAATTAAAAAATCTTTTAAGTATATATCTTAATTTAAACAAAAAGAAATTAATAATAATGTGGATAATTGCTAAACAGTTTCCACGAAAACTGTTTCGTTACTTTAATTTTTAAATTTTCTATTTTGAGATAAGATCTAAAAATATAAGGAAAATTGTTTAATAATAATAATAATAATAATAATAATCTTCTATCTATATATAATAGGAGAGACAAAAAGTGTCACGCACCACAAAATTCAACACTTTCAAAATTCAAAAAATAAATAAAAATTCTTTTAAATATATATCTTAAATTAAACAAAATTAAACTAATAATGATGTGGATAAGAATGAATGTAAATTGCTATGAAGTTTCCACGAAAACTATATCTCTATAACTTAAAAAAGTAGAAAAGATTTTTTGAAATATTAAAAGTTGTGCACAACCATTTTAAATAAATAAATAAGAAAACTACCCACACATTAAAGAAAACCTGTTAAATGAAGATTTACTTTAGTTTTTTAAAAATAAATATGATTTTAAATGTGTTTTATTTTCAAATTAAGTAACTAACCACGTAATACTATTTTAGAAAAAATGGTAAAGTAGTTATTACTTTTTGAATTTGAATTTAAAGTGGTTACCTAAAACTATTCTACCCATTATATTTATTCTCTATATATACTAGATATGGAACCCCGTGCCAGCACGGGGCCCAATATATGTTACTGTTTCTGTTTTAATTTCTGTGGTACCTACAAGGAGAGAAAATTCATTGTGGTTGAGAAATTTATAAGAAGGCTGATTAGTGTTTCAAAGGGTAAGAAAAATTATTTGGAGAAAAAATCATTCTATTTATGGAATTTGTATCAAATTAGGAGGAGAACAAGCAAAAATTTATTTTGTGATTTGAAAAGAGAGAAAATTAGATATTATTTCTTTCAACCTCATTATTCTTCTAATTTCTTTCTTCTTTTATTTTGTCCTAATTTTTTGTATCTTTAATTAAAGTTTTTTTTTCTTATTTATCTTTAATTAAAGTTTATATATATTTTCTTAAAAAAGAATTTAAAAAGATAATCATATTTAGTTCCTTTCCTCATCAATGCTATTAATCTCATAATTAGTGTTATTTATATTATTTTCTTAATTACTTTTTTTTCTTTCATTTAATTATTTATTTGAAGAAATTAGTTAATATAACTTTATAAGAATTACACATGTATTTTTATATAATTGATTTGTTATTTTAAAAATTTTTGGATCATTCTTCATCTTAAAGTTTCTATGTATATGTAATAATAAAGCTAAAATAGAAAATGTGGGGTGACACCTTCTTAGCAATAGATACTTATTTATTCTTATCAATGTTTCTGACATTTTTTGTCATTTTTTCCTTAAAATAATTGTTGCCTCGATTTTTTGTTTTAGTTTTATTATTTTAGCATTTTCTAATTTTAAAAGACTGAAAAATTTATATTGAAAATTTACAAAATATAAAAAATGAGTTATTTAACTCCTATCATCATCAATATTATTATTAAATTGTTTTACTTCTTTTCTTAATCTTCATTTCATCATTAATGTAATTTATATCATTTTCTTAGATATATATATATATATATTTGTGACATTTCTTAGAAGTTAGGATTACTATTTATTTAATTTTTAAAATTTTTGAATTCTTTTGTCATACTAAATACAACATGTTTTATTATAATTACATTTAATATATTAATCAATATGTTGTACGAATGAAAAGAAAATTATCATTTCACAAAAACAAAGGTTAAAATATAATTTATTATGATTAAGGAAAGATAAAATTATTATTCCAATATCCATAACCATATATAATACATTAAAAATTAATTGAAAAGCTGTAAATGGAAAAGGAATCACCATTTAAGGAATCATTATTTTTAAATTTTTGGATCATTTCTTCTTCTAAAAGTTTCTATCCATACGTAACAATAAAGTTAAAATAGAAAATGTAGTGACACCATTCTTACTAATAGATAGTTATTTATTTTTATCAATTTTTTTTGACAATTTTGGTTATATTTTTCTTTAAAATAATTATTGCCTCGATTTTTTTTTAACATTTATTTTTAATTTTAAAAGATTGGAAATTTTATGTTAAAAATTTTAATAATAGAAAAAATAATTTATTTAACTTTTATCATCATCAATACTACTAATTTTTTTGACGTTTTTTCTTAATCTTCATCTCATCATTAATGTTATTTATATAATTTTCTTAAATCACTTATTTTTTCTTTTTTAACTCTTTTATATATATAAAGTTGGATATGTAAATGATGATGTGACATTTCTTAGAAGCTAAGATTACTATTTATCTAATTTCTCCAATTTTTGAGTTCTTTTGTCATACTAAATACAATATGTTTTATTATAATTACATTCAATATAGTAAACAATATGTTCTAGGAATTAAAACAAAATTATCATTTCAGAAAAATAAATGTTAAATTATAATTTTATTATGATTAAGGAAAGATAAAGATATTATTTCAATATCCCATAACCACATTCAATACATTAGAAATTAATTGGATATAACTGTAAATGGAAAATGAATCACCATTTAAGGAAAATAAATGTTTGCAATACCATAATAATTAAGGAGAGAGTAAGATATTATTTTAATATCCTAATTCGGAACTTTTAATCTACTACTCAATTAAAAATAAAATGCATTTAATAACATTAAAAAGTTATTAGTTTAATATTTTTTCTCATTGTACTAATTCAATTCAATCAAACTTAATTTTAAAGATAAAATAACAGCTTCATTTTAATTGTTATCAATATATTTCAAAAAATTATCGTGAAAAGGCTTTTCTTGCACCTTATTTTAATTTTCATATACTATTATTATTTTTTCTGTCATTTTTCAATGATTTTTTATTTCGATTTAAAATTTAATGTTTATTCTTAAAACTCTGATGGTACAAATTAAGGTGGAGTAGAATATAATAAATGATGATTCTTTTACTAAATAAGAAGATATAACGAAATTGAAAGGGTGAAGGTTTTTTTTTTAAATGGATAGGAAATTCTATTAAGGTATCATTACGTCATTATTCAATATATTTTTAATATAAATTTCATTTGTTGATGCATTTGTTTAGTACTCCCTCTGTCCCTAATTACTTGTTTACTTTTCCTTTTATAGTTGTCTCTAATTACTTGTCCATTTTGACAAATCAAGAAAGAATATTTTTTTACCTATTATACCCTCAATTAAATGACTAATTACTTTGAAAATTGCAGAACTTTTCATCTACTTCATAATTAATAGGGGTAAAATGATAAACTCACTATGTCATTAATTGATTTCTTAATAAATGTGTCAATTTAAAAGTGGACAAGTAATTAGGGACAAAGGGATTATTACAGTGTTATTTGACATTATGAGATATTTCTTAGACATTTAAGGAGAATGGTAGACCGAAATATATATTATATATTAAAGGATGAACTTCATGCAATGGAAGAATTTGTTATTAGCAAATATATTTTAACTTATTTGAAAAAAAATATATTCTTCCTCATTTAATAGATGTAAAATTTGTGAAGCTTTATTTTTTTTCACAATCTTCATATTATTAAAACAAATAATAATATTACGATTAAACAACAGAGTAAATATAAAATTAATAATAAATATTTAATTTAAATGATCGCGCGAAGTGCGGCCAAGTTCTCTAATTTAAAACAAAAAAGTAAAATTTAAATGGGACTACTATAGAATTCCTAGAAATCCAACTTCAAAAATTATGTTAAAAATGGAAAAAAAAAGTGAAATAAATTTAATTGAGAGTTATCCTTCGTCTGTCCCATTTTATGTGAGACTTTTTATTTCTCGAGAATCAAATAGTTTAAGTTTGACCATAAATTTGCGTATGATATCTTCAATTTTTTTTAAAAATTTGGAGAAATTAGAAAATAGTAATCTTAGCTTCTAAGAAATGTGACATCATCATTTACGTATCCAACTTTTATATATATAAAAGAGTTTAAAAAAGAAAAAATAAGTGATTTAAGAAAATTATATAAATAACATTAATGATGAGATGAAGATTAAGAAAAAACGTCAAATAAATTAGTAGTATTGATGATGATAAAAGTTAAATAAATCATTTTTTCTATTATTTAAATTTTTAACATAAAATTTCCAATGTTTTAAAATTAAAAATAAATGTTAAAAATAAAAATAAAAATCGATGCAATGATTATTTTAAAGAAAAATATAACCAAAATTGTCAGAAAATTAATTCTTCGTGTGGGTTGTTGTATATGTAGAAAGGCACGTGTACAATTAATGAGGTAGTGCAATTTGAAATGCTTTGTGTACAACATGGTAGTGCCGTGTTCGTGCTTTAAAGTGTCAACTCTAATAAGGAGCAAAATGAGTAATAATAATAATTCTAATAAGGAGTAATGAGTAATAATAATAATTGCAATGTTAGTCCTTGTAATAGTCCTTGTAATTGTCATTTATAAAAGTTAATGTACAATTCTTTTTGCACGTTGTACAACCAATTTAATGCAGTGAAAGTTAATGTACAAAATTGTATGCATGTTGTACAAGAGTATTAATGCAGTGTTAGTCCTTCTAAGTCTCACTTCTAAATAAGAGTAATAAAAGAGTTAAAAAAGAAAAAATAAGTGATTTAAGAAAATTATATAAATAACATTAATGATGAGATGAAGATTAAGAAAAAACGTCAAATAAATTAGTAGTATTGATGATGATAAAAGTTAAATAAATCATTTTTTCTACTATTTAAATTTTTAACATAAAATTTCCAATGTTTTAAAATTAAAAATAAATGTTAAAAATAAAAATAAAAATGGAGGCAATAATTATTTTATTAAAGAAAAATATGTGTAGAAAAAGTAGAAGTAGATGAAGTTACTTTAGTTTATCTTTTTGGTGGGCCTCAATGTACAATTTCTATAGCTTTTAGTCCAACTCTTTAGTGCAATGTTGGTCCTCCAAACTCCCATTTCTAAATAAGAGTAAAATAAAATATAAAAGAGTTAAAAAAGAAAAAATAAGTGATTTAAGAAAATTATATAAATAACATTAATGATGAGATGAAGATTAAGAAAAAACGTCAAATAAATTAGTAGTATTGATGATGATAAAAGTTAAATAAATCATTTTTTCTATTATTTAAATTTTTAACATAAAATTTCCAATCTTTTAAAATTAAAAATAAATGTTAAAAATAAAAATAAAAATCGAGGCAATAATTATTTTAAAGAAAAATATAACCAAAATTGTCAGAAAATTAATTCTTCATGTGGGTTGTTGTATATGTAGAAAGACACGTGTACAATTAATGAGGCACAATTAATTTTATAGTACAATTTGAAATGCTTTGTGTACAACATGGTAGTGCCGTGTTCGTGTTTTAAAGTGTCAACTCTAATAAGGAGCAAAATGAGTAATAATAATAATTCTAATAAGGAGTAATGAGTAATAATAATAATTGCAATGTTAGTCCTTCTATTAATGTACAATTCTTTTTGCACGTTGTACAACTAATTAATGCAGTCAAAAGTTAATGTATAAAATTGTATGCATATTGTACAAGAGTATTAATGCAGTGTTGGTCCTTTCCAACTCCCACTTCTATATAAGGATAATACGAAAAAAAAAGTCAATTACAAAATTAATTGATCTACTTTTCTTCAAATGAGTAATGTTATTGGTTTAGTTATTTACATTCTTCTTATCTTTATCTTTTTATGGAGTGAATAGAAACAATTATTTAAAATCTAGCCGAAGAAAAATTAAATATATTTACAAATAAAAAAGTGAAAATCCAAGAACAAGAAGAAGGATATTTATCAAAGTGAGAATCCTCTGCAACAACTGTTGATATTGTTGAATCTATAATGTTTTATTGTGATTTTTTAGTTCATTTCATTCAATTTGATTTGTTTCTATTATATTTTGTACTTAAATTCTTTAGGTCGAATGAGTTTCATTTAATTTTTTTAATTTACATTCGTAATTTTTGATGATTTTTAATGTGATCAATAATTTTTTACGATTATGTTATTTTTTATATAATTTTAGTGAAGTTATTCTAATACCTTTTTAAGTTATCATTTTCTGTTAATTTTTTTATTCAATCATTTATTATAACATGTTTTTTAATATTTAATTATTAGTCATATCTTCACATTTATTAGAGTGTTAACTATATGCATTTATAAATCGTAATTTTTATGGAATCATTTGTTATCATAGTTTAAGCATGTTACCCCACTTTCTTATAGGTCTTTAATAATAGATTTGTGGGTGATAAAATATTAGAGAATGAAGAAGAATATATTTAATTTTATTTGTAATTGTATGCTATTTTTTAAATTTAATTTTAGTGAAGTTAATCTAATACTTTTTAATCTTATTATTTTCTGTTATTTTTTTATTCAATCATTTATGTGTAATGTTATTTGTTGACTTAATTTCATTCTTCTTCATATTTTTTTTATGGGGAGATTAGTTAGATTATTTGATGGCTAGCCGAAAATATTTGAATATATTTGCAAATATAAAAGTGAAAGTTCAAGAAGAAGAATAGCAGTATTTATCAAAGTGAATCATGTGCAAATAATGATATTATTAGATATATAATGTCTTATTGTGATTCTTTAATTTATTTCGTTCAACTTTATTTGTTTTTGTCATATTATGTACTTTTATTATTTAGATCAAATGAGTTTTCTATGTCTGTTTTTATATACCTTTATAATATTTGCAATTTTAACCATGATTAATATTATTTAATTAAATCATTATTTTTAAATCACTTTAAAAAATGTATAGGTTGGGGATGAAGTGATGGGATCATGTCATAAGTTAAGTTTTATTTAAAATGTAAATTTTTTAAATGGTTTACTATACATTTAATAAATGATTTGTCTTTTAACTTTTAGAATCTTTTAAACCTATAGAATATATCGCTAAAGATTAAGGAGTCATTTGGTTTGAATTCAAGTTATGACGGGATTAGTTATGATGGGATGAATTATGACAGGATAATTTATGTTGAGATTATATTTTATTGCGTGTTTGGTTTGTTGTATTCAAAATAATAAGCTTTGCATAAATTTTAAGAACAATTTATTTGTTTACAAAAGTACCCTTCATGAATATGAGACTTCTTATATTACAAGATTTCAAAGGATTCAAAATTATTTTGTCAAAAGTGAAATAAATAATATTTCATTTAATTAATTAGAAATTACCATTTAATTAATTAGAATTTGCACAATTGTATATGAGATTGAGAAAAATATAAACGTTCTTCAAAATATCATATCGAAGAGAAATCAAAATTAAGATTATTTTTTTAACAAGGAATTCATATATTTTTCTAAAATATAGAATTTTTAACTTTTTAATGTCGTTAATTAAGAATTATAAAATTGTATTAAAAAAATCATAAAGTAGATATTTTTAAAATTATAAAATTATTTATAATTTTTTAAATAATTGATAACGACTAATCGACAGTTCAAATTTTAAATTTAATACTTATAGTTTTTGAAGATAGTTACACTTTTCAAACTTTATCATAATTGTAGGATACTTATTATACTAGAAGGTACTCTCTAATAGTGCATAAAATCATTTTATTTGTTCAAAGATGTTTTTATTTGTACGCAACCTCGATTTTTATCTCAATTATGTAGAGACATTAATAATTATCCTAAATAATTTCAATCATTATTATTAATAGAACATTAGAAGAATTATTACTCAAAATCTTTACGTTAATAAAAATATAAATTGTTTTACATATGATTGAAAAAAACATCGGGAACAAAATAATAAGTAAAAATTACACGTTGTATTAAATTATCTTTAAATTAATAAAAAATAAATTGTGTAAGTATTATTGTTTATATAATTAAACAAAAATAGCAATGGAAAAAAAAAGTGTTAAAATAATAAGTACTAAATATTATCATAAACTTTATAATAGTCAAAAAGGAATTTACGCAGTAAGTACTATAATCATTATTTTCCTTGACATAATTGATAAGTTCCTTGACATCTAATCATTAATAAGAATTTAAATCATTATTTTCTTCTACAAAAGTTTAAAAGATTAGATTTATGATTTAAAAAAAATAATATAACAAATAACTAATTCACTATATGTAATTAATTATTTTCAATAATTAATAAAAAATGTATATATAAGGTACATGTTTGTATTATTATTACATAATTTTATATTCACTCTTTTAAATCATTTTTCTATTATAGTATGACACAAATTTAAGAATGTAAAGAATATTTTGATTTTTTTTTCTTAGAAAAAAATATATTCAAAATATACTAAGATGTTATTTCATCTTATGATATTTAACATTATCATAATTGTAGGATACTTATAAGACTAGAAGGTACTCTCTAATAGTGCACATAATTATTTTGTTTGTTCAAAGATGTTTTTATTTGTATGCAACCTCAATTTTTATATCAATTATGTAGAAACTTTAATAGTGAATAATTTCGATCATTATTATTAATAGAACATAAGAAGAATTATTACTCAAGATCTTTACGTTAATAAAAATATAAATTGGTGTAACTACTATTTATAGATGATTAAAAAAATAAAATTGGGAAGAAAATAGTAAGTAAAAATTACACGTTATATTAAATTATTTTTACATTAATAAAAAAAAGAAATTGTTGTTAGCATTATTTATAATATAATTAAACAAAAATAACAATGGGAAGAAAATAATAAGTAAAGATTACACATTGTATTAAAATAATAAGTATTAAAAATTATGATAAACTTTATAATAGTCATAACGGGAATTTACGCAATAATTACTATATTAGAATACTAGAAAAACTGATAAGTTCCTCGACATCTAATCATTGATTAAAATTTAAATTATTAATAAGAAAATGTATATAGCAGGTACATGTATTATTATTACATTATTTATATCCACTCTATATTAAATCATTTTTCTAGTATAGTTTGACGCAAATTTCATAATGTAAAGAATGTTTTGGATTCGAAAAAAATATATTCAAAATATACTAACATGTCATTTAATCTTATGATATTTTATATTTCATGTGAAAAAAATTAAATAATAAATTTTTAATATGAAAAATATTAATTTATTAATACAACATAAAAGTAATAAAGGACAATACATAAAAATATTTGAAGTATTTGATATTTTATTAAATTAAAATAATTCTAAATTAATATATAGCCGCGCAACGCGCGGGTACGTATACTAGTTAGAAATAAAAACAACTGAATTAGTTACAAAAATAACAAGACAAGTAGAAATAGTAACTACTGAAATTAAAGAATTAAAAAAGACATTACAAAGACTAGAGGAACAACTCCTTTCATGAATGACTTATGCCAAGATCCATCATATATTAAAGCACTAAAATTTACAGCAAGCATTCAACCAGATCCGCAATGATTGTCTGATCACCAACCTGCAAGTAAATCAGATCAAGTATTAATCAAACAAAATAATACTATAATAGCACTACTGTTAGATTTAAATAAAAAATTAGATAAAATAATAAAAGAAAAAGAAGCCTTAAAGGAACAACCTAAGAACTCTGAAATAGAAGAATTAATAACCCAATTAAAAAATATTGAAATCACTCCATATAGAGAAAGACCGATAACAGCTAGAAAACCTCAAAAATGGACTTTCTTTCAGGTAGAAGAACAACAGTCGAAGAAAGACCACGAGTAAGTTTTTCTGAAAATCGAATAGGAAATAATCTTATATCAAGAATTTTAACACGAAACAAACAAAACGATAAATAAATCCAGGAGTTAAACCAAGTAATAGATATAGATAAAGACCTAAAAATATTTCAACAAAATCAGTTAAATTTACTTAATCCAAAACTACTATATGTTACATGATATTTTGTCAGAAATAATCAGCTATATAGACATTATAGGAAAGAACAAATTTCAGTCATAGGGAAAGAAATAGCTACTATGAATCTAGTAAATCTAGAATCCCTAAGAGGAATAACACATAACAGATTGACATTAATTTACATGGGATTAATAGTAGTAGGATTAACTAGAAAAAATGTAGGAACTAAAATATTAATAGTAATATACGATGATAGATGGTCGGATCTAAAGAAATCCATTATAGGATTAACAAAAGTAGATATGACAAATAATGGAGGAATATTTTACATTAGTCCAGATTTTATGATTCATCTAGCAAAATTTGAAAATCATATAAAAATAGGAATACAGACTAAAGGGTACGAAGAAATGAACAGCGGAAATAATTTACTTATGTGGGTAGGTTTCATTGGAAAAATAGCACTAAGTAGTAATACAAGGTTTAGATTAAAAGTGGAAGATGTAGTGGAAGTAATGGGAAACAAAGGCACAAAGTTAATAAAACCAATAAAAATAAATCCAGAAGAATACGCAGGATTAGAATGGAACCTAGAACAATTTAACGAAAAGAAAGTATTCACACCAGACTCTCATCTAATGTACACTAATACAAAAGGAGAAACATCTATACGATTTACAAATTATAGCTACTCTAACCAAACAGATTTGGAAGACGAAATAGAAGTAGAAGCAGAAACAGAGCTCATGAACATAGAAATAATACAAGAAGAATATGAAGTAGATGAAGCTTTGCAAGAAGCAGAAAAGAGATATAGAGATGATGAAACAATAACGTTTAAATGTAAGGGGTGTAGAACAGGAAATATGGGTATAGCAGAGGTAGAAAGACATTTTAAAACATGCAAATTCAGAACGGATAATTTAGGGTATAGAGAAGACTATAATAACCAAAAGAAATTAGCAAGCCTTGATGAGATAATGGAAAACATATCTGTTAGCGAAGATGAAACAGAAAGAAATTCTATAATAAGTCAAAAAGAACTCATGGAATCCACCAGTTCAAGTGCTAATCCGTTCCAAAGAACGGCCCAACCACATACGATAGATACAAGTACAGGAAATGTACCAAGAAGAAGAGTATTTAGGGTAAATCCCGACACGATAATAGAAAATGTAAGACCAATGGGTAGAAGAATGCCTATAGAAGAACCTATCAGGTTACAAGAAGGGGGAAGTAAAGGAAAAATATTAAATATAGCTGCACATGATCCACAAATGTGAAATGCGGTGATAGACCTATGGAAAGGAATTGTAGTCGCAGACTATAAAAAAAACATACCAAGATGCAGACGTAGAAACAATGTATAAATACATGGAAACCTTTATAGGAGAATCCGCAAAAGCTTTATGGGAAGCATGTAAATCTAACTTCCCACAAGAATTCTAAGCATTGATGAATATCTTCCCACAAGAATTCCAAGCATTGGTGAATATGGGAGCGAACCCATACACTTTTACTAATAAGATACATAGTCTAATTACAGGAGAAGACCCAAACAGTGGTTTAGTAGTATTACAAAGAAATGCTTTAATAAAACTAGAACAGTTAAGTATTGCAAGTTGGTTTCACATCAAAAACTTTCTGAAATATTACTATTATTATTGCACTATTAGCAAAAATTCTTTTGATGAAGAATTAGGGAAAAAGTTGTTTAATAAATTACTAGGAGCTCTAGGTGGAGAAATAGAAGAAAGATGGTATAAAAGAGACGGAGTAATACAAAACCCCAATGGTAGATGGTCTATTGGACACAAAGTACAACATATAATGGAAATATTAACGGAAAAATGTACAAATATATAAATATAGAAATAACTTAAGCAGAATGAAATGAGGTTCTGTAAAAATGTTATATATACAACCCAAAGTTATGATAAAGAACAAAGTAAACCAACTAAGAGATACAAGAAATGCCGACCTTACTACGATCAACACTATAATAATAGAAGATACTATCTAAGAAGGTCTTCAGCCAAAAAACCATATTTAAATAAAGATAGACATGTTAGAAAATATAGAAACGATAGGAACTATAAAAATAAGCTAGAATGTTTCACATGTGGAAGTATAGAACATCTAGAAAATGTATATCCTAAAAGAAATAGCAATAGAACTAGAAACTCACAGTTAATAGAGGATTTTCAAGAAACGTTGTTTAATGTAGATGAATATATGTCAGATAATAAGAGTATATATTCAATAGTAAGTGTAGAAATAGCAGAAAAGAACTGATCTGACGATTCAGATTTAGATAATGAAGAATTAATAAACGAAATAGGTTTAGAATTGAAAAACATGGATTTAGAAGAATTACAAATAAATACAATGATGACTATTTCACAAGAATGTAATCATGAATTCGAAAGAAATAAAGGAATAGATAGTAACCAATGTATTCTATGTAGATGGTATCCAAGTAGAGATAAAAGGGCAAAATGTAAGTTTTGCTATGCTGAAGGATGTATCACATGCATAGAAAATTTATTAAAAATTAAAGTAAAAGAAGGGCGTGAAAATAAAGAGGCAAGTAATGATACAATAAATTTACGAATGATAACATTAGAAAGCATGATGAATGAATTAGAATAGAAGGTGATGTTGTTAGAAAAATGAAAACAAAAACCGGAAGAAAATAGGACAAAAGCAGTATAGAGAACAGAAGAATGGGGGTGTGCAAAACATCCGCCCAAGAAGCAGAACTAATGAATATAGAGAGAATAGTAAATCATTATGAGAATTTGATATGTAATGAAGATGAAAAATTTACTACTATAAAAGTACTAGCTAGACTTAAAATACAAGATATCGAATTAGAAACCTTACCGTTGGTAGATACAAGATGTACATGTAATAAACAAAATGATCTTACCACAAGAATTAATACGAACCTTAGATAAACCAATTGCAGCAATGCAAATGGACGGAACGTATAATACATATCAACATTATATAGGAAAGACTCAGGTAAGTTTTGTAAATACATGTAATGAATTTTATAAACCAATGTATACCCTCGACAGGGTATGGGTAAGAGACCTAAACAGAAATGTAGATTTTGTATTAGGATTAAAATTCATGATACAATCAATGGAGGAACATTGATTACAAGAGATGTGGTAATATTATTTAAAAATTTAACCTATACAGCAGTACAAACTATCAATTTTGAAACAAAAGGAAGACAAGCTAGTATATCTCCCAGCACCCCAGACGACTTACAAACATGTTGTAAAGACTGTTAAAATAAAAGTCAACGTTGTAAAAACCAAGTACATAAAGAACAATACGAAGGAGAAGAAGAAAAATATGATATAAGGGAAAATAATTATACTCTGATAGAAATAGAAAGTGAATTCTATAATTTTCAAATAGGAATCGAAAAGATAGGAACAATTAGAAGTTTTAAAGACTTAGACAATATAGTAAAAATATTAGACGAAATGGAGATAATAGGAGAAAAACACTTAAAATATTGGGAAAATAATAAAGTAGTCTGTAAATTAGATATCATAAATCCAGAATACATAATAAAGACAACTGTTATTGAAGCAACTAACCAAGATCTAGAAAATTTCGGTGTACAGATAAAAGAATTATTAAATTTAGGAGTAATACGGAGACTACTTCAAAACATAGATCAGCAGCGTTCATGGTGAGAAATCATAGTGAGCTAGTAAGAGGTAAAACAAAAATGGTAATTAACTACAAAAGACTTAATGATAATACAAGAACAGATGCATATAAATTACTAGATAAAAATGAATTAATCAATCGAATCCAAGGAAAAAAGGTATTTAGTAAATTCGACTGTAAGTCAGGATATTGGCAGGTTAAAATGTATGAAGAAAGTATCGAGTAGACAACATTCACTTGTCCTGAAGGACATTTTGAATGGCTAGCCATGCCATTTGGACTAAAAACTACCCCGCCAATATTTCAAAGAAAAATGGATACTATATTTGGAGACTAAAAATGTTTGTTTTAGTATATGTAGATGACATTTTAGTATTCAGTAAAGACATCAAAGATCATCTAGGACATCTACAGACAGTATTTAGATTATTTGTACAAAATGGAATAATAGTAAGTAAAAAGAAAATGAAATTATGCAAGAATCATATAAATTTTTTCGGAGTAATATTAGGAGACGGAAAAGCTAAATTACAACCACATATAGCAACAAAAGTATTAGACATGCATGATAAATTAGATAATACAAAAGACTTACAAAAATTCTTAGGATTGGTAAATTATGCTAGAAACTTTATTAAAAACTTAGGAAAAATAGCCGGACCGTTATATTCAAAAACAGGAAGCAAAGGGCAAAAACATTTTAACATAGCAGCTATAAAATTAGTACAACAAATTAAAGAAAAAGTTAAAAAAATTCCAGAACTAAGTATACCACTAGAAATCGATTATTTAATAATTGAGACAGATGACAGTTTCTAAGGATGGGGAGCCGTATTAAAAGACAAACCAAATAAATATAGTGATAAGACAGACGAAAAGATTTTTGCCTATCAAAGTGGAAAATATAAAGAGAAAGGAAATATGAGCAGTATAGATGCTGAGGTTTTAGCAATAATATATGGCCTAAATAGCTTTAAGTTATACTCCCTCTATTTCACAAAGAATGACCTGGTTTGACTTGGCACGGAGTTTAAGTAAATAAAGAAGCCTTTTGAATCTTGTGGTCCTAAATTAAAGTTATGTCAAATGTACAAAATTGCCCTTAATCTTGTGGTCTTAAACATGCCACGTGGAAAGCAAAAAGTAAAATGTTACCAAAAAAGGAAAGAGGTCATTCTTTTTGAAACTGACTAAAAAGGAAAGGAGGTCATTCTTTGTGAAACGGAGGGAGTATGTTTTTAACAAAAATGAAATATTAGTAAGAACTGATTGTGAAACCATAGTTAAATTTCATCAAAAAATAAACCAAAAAGCTAGTAGCAAGAGAAGATGGCTAAACTTTATGGATACTATATCTATCTATCCAAATGTTATATTTGAATATATAAAAGGAAAAGATAACAATCTAGCAGACCAGTTAAGTCGACTAAATATAAAAATAACCTAATTATACGTTTGTTTCAGCATGAGACCAACAGGTCCGGCTCCAATAGACAAAGACAAAGGAGTAGCCTCAGCTTCAGACACATACGCTCAGACTCTATTACGTAATATGAAGTTTAGACCCTAGACAACATCAGTAGAAATGATGGAACACATGTATTTTGGTAAGCACAATTTAATTTGTTACCCAAAGTCAAATTTATCATTTAGAGAATTGCCAGAATGTGTGTTAGATAGACCGTTGAAATGTTTAGTAGACAACTTATGGATGACATATAATAAGAAAGACAGTAAATATTTCATAGTCTCATTAAATGCATTATGTCAATATTTTACCGACAAAAGTAGAGAGAATAAATTTAAATATTATGTTGTAATACATGGCAAAACTAATGGTATTTTTCAAACTTGGATAGAAGTATTAGACTCCATAAACAGGGTTAAAGCCCCTCTTTTTAAAGGATTTAACGATTTTACCGAAGCTCTAGATTATGCAAGAGGGATACTTGGTCCAAACTACTACATCTCCCCAGCCCTCAGGCAAAATCCACAAAAGACCCCTCAATACAACATCCAAAAAGACACTGATAAAATAATTTTCTGTGACCACTGTTCCTCGATGATAGAAGCCTTCAAAAGGTTAAATGGAAAGCCGAAGCCTTACTCTAAGAAAATACCAAATCAATAGAGCAGGTAAAATTATTTACAGGTAAGGATCCCTCTCAAAAAGCTCTCACCGGTACACAGATTTCCGCACCGAGTTTTCCATCTCAAGATAAAATGGATAAGAAGGGTGTGCATTCCCCAACGAATGCAATAAGATCTACCGTATTAAATGATAAAGATACGGCTAGTCCGATTCAAACGGTAGCCGGTAAAGACACCTCAAATCCGTTTATGGCTGCACTTTGCCAAAAAGTGAATAAGAAAGTTCTTCATCCAGACGGCGACTACCCAGATCCTTTATTCCAGTAGAGACGCTAAAAAAGAAAACTATGCTCCACAAAAAGAAAAAAAATGATAAAATAGAGAGCATAATAAAACAGACTTTAGAGAAGTTTTTTCAACATGGACAGGACAAGCATGTAATTACTACAGAAAATCCAGATCCAAGTGAAGATAGACTGGTACCAGATACAGACCGAATAAATACAAATTCGAGAAGAGACAGTCCAACAAATAATAGAACTAGATCCCCAAGTTCCGGAGAAGAAAATTATGAAGAACATTCATATTACCAAGACGCCCAATATCCGAATGAAGATGATGACTCTGGAATGAGCTTCGATTCTATCGTTTTGCACAACCTGGATACCTAAAGACGAAGAACGCAAAAAGACAAACAAGATGAAGACAATAAAATAAAGTGTAAATAAAGGTGTGTGCCATGTGGATATGCCCACATTTGTCGTGTGAGTGCTTACTTTATCACTATTCTCTAAAAAGGAAAAAACTGATAAACATGCGCCAAATAAGTGACAATAATGCATGTGACGATGGGGCCCAAATGTGTACCCGACGTGTATTATTCGATCTTATCTTTAGAGTGTCGGCTAATTTTAAGCCACTACTTTTTATCTTTTTATCCTTAGAGTGTCGGCCAAATTTAGGCCACTACTTTTATTCTACTTTAAACCTTAAGACCTCTATATAACGAGACTTCGAGGAAGAAACGAAGGACACACAACATATTTCCCTTACCAATGTTCTGAAAAATCCTTTCCACGACCCAAAACAAAGACCTCTAAAAACCCTCTTGTAATATTAAGTTTGTATAAAAGTGTGCATTTTAGCTTGTAAGAGTCCGTTGGGGTTCCCGAAAGGGAAACCTCTCTCAGTCCAAATCATGTGAGTCTCCTATGTTTTCCTGTATTTTTCCCAAAAAGTAATCTATGTAAATTATGTTTGTATTATACCATGGTATTATGCCTTGAACTACCCTTAGTATATGGTTAAGCTCTTAATTTCTTGATAACAACGATGGAACCTGTAAATTCCTAGGATGTTTTACAGGCATTAAGAAGTCCGCCATGATTAAAGGACATTATGTGTCATTTCCGGGGTGGGGTTAAAGAAGAAATTATCAGGAACACAGGTTAAGAGAGAGATATGAACGGGAAAATAAAAAAATAAAAAAAAGGAAAAAATATAGCCAAAAACCCATGACAAACATGATAGGACACAACGTGAGAGGGAGTACTGAGTAGGATTTAAATCAATCTGCATATTTATTCATATTTATCCAAAACTCGTTAATAATAATAATAATAATAATAATAATTGTCCAGAGTTTCTTATCATAAATGAGCTTTTCTTCTCTTAAAAGAAAAATACAAAGTCTTCATATTTGGTGAGTCTTTTTTTTTTGTTGGAAAAGTTTATAAGTTGATATTAATGGATAACATGGACACATTTATCTGAATAATCAATATGAGCTGAAAAGAAGCTATGGATATTCTAAATGACCTAATCGAAAGTCAAAAGCAAATAGCATTAAGACTTAAATTAATAGAAATAGAAATAAAATCTATCAAAGAAAATATGCCAGGAAAAATTACAACTCTAATAGAGAAAACAGAAAAATTTGACAAAAGAGTAAGTCAAAAATATATAAATAAACTCTTAGCAGACTAATTTGCTAATAAAAATTCATATAAAAAAGGTAGTCTTGATGAAAAACTTATTCAAGAGTTTTTGAAAAAACAAGAAAGTAAAAAACTAGAACAATCTAGTAAAAAGACTCTAGAAGGAAACGAGTTAGAACAAATCAAAACAGGTGAAAATCCTGAACAAAAAAATGAATGAACTAGATGAACTATTTTATGCTTAGAAGACCTTGATCTTTCAGATAAAAAATTAAAAGTTCTTACAAACAAGGGAGATACAGGAGGACCCCAAGGAAAATTTGAAGTAGGAGAAGAATTGTAACGACCAGCTTGGTCGTTTTGAGAACTAGGACTATTCTGACTCTTTTCAGAAAATTTAAAGGAGTGTTTTAAACTATTCGATAACTATGAGTATCTAGTCGATGAAATTTTGTTAAATGAGTATTATAGTTGAATAGTTAGTGGGTCACATCCATAATTAATAGTAACCACTTGGCCCATATAATTATATTATGTTAAGGGGATTTAGTGTTATTTTTATTAAAAAAAAGTGAGAACAACAGAGAAGAAACTGACAAAGCAATCACGAACGGAAACAAAAGAAAACCTACGATCTTGGTTGAGGATAGCTTGAGGTGCAAATTTTATTTTCTTGGTCAAGAGAACGAGGTTGTAATTTGATGAACTGTATTTCATTCTTGAAATTTTGTAGTCATTATATTCATAGTACTTGGAGTTATTTTAATTGGTTGATAGATTAGGTTAGCACTAAGTATATGTATTTAACGCCTAGTATAGTTTCTTTAAGATTATTAGGGGATAACATTAAGTTTTGATGGGTGGTTGATTTTAATAAGGAAGTAATTACTATAGGGTATATAATAAGTTACTATTAAATTAAAGAGAAAAGAATTGAATTTGTTGATTTGGCTGGAAATTATCGGTGGGAATTCTTTTGATTTAAAAGGAGAATCTTTGGCATTGAATATTGGCAAATCATTAGACAATTATCATGGTTGATTATTTGAGTGGTATAATGCATTGGGATTAGAACTTTGTAACTAGGTTAGTTACTTCCGGTAAATGAATTTTTGGGGTTAAATTGCAGCGTGATGATGATCCAGTGACATTAGGCATTATATTTTAGTATAAATTATAGGAACCACATATTATAAGTACTAAATAACATCATATCCCTTCTAGTTTTCTATTTACCAAAAATCCCTTAGAAATGATGTTTGCGGGATACATAGCGTTGTGCACGGGATACATTAGGTTTGATACATTCCACATAGCGGGATACATAGCGTTTGATACATTCCACATAGTGGGATACATAGCGTTGTGCACATGATACATGCGGGATACATAAATAAATAAGGGATTTTTGAATTTTTTGAAATAAGTAGGGATAAATGGATATTAAGGTAAGTAAAGGAGTGTAGTTAAGTAATTTGTTCTATATTGTATTTTAATTATTTTTTTTAGTGTTAATACCCATTATGGCTAGAGGAAATTGAGGTGAGGCTATTTTCGATCACTGTTACTTTTAGTCCCTTTCTGTTACTCTTTTTATTATTACATTTGGATGGTTATTGTTTCGGTACAAAAAATAGTGAAATATTCGGATTATATAATGAGATGTTTGTGGATCCATTTACTGATGCATAAGGTATATTTGATAGATTGAGAATGTTATGAAGCTCTACAAAAGGGAAAGGTGAAATCTTAAGGATTCGTGATACGAGTTCGACCTTTGAGGTATGTTAAGACTTTCAAACTTGTTGGAGGATGTTTTCATAATTAAAGATTAAAAAGGGGAATAGACAATGGGTAAGGGCGAAAGATGGGGGTCTCGTACCAATGGTGTGACGGGCATTGGTACGACTACCAGTGTTATAAAGGGAAAGTTTATTACTATAGAATGCGGATCTTAATCCGAGAATGCCAAAGCATATGGGCATTGGCTGGTATATTATTGACTGATTATTTTGTGTGATTGTGTTCTTATTTGAACCCGTATACTTGTGATTGTTGAGATGATTATGTATTATGTTGATATTTGATTGATTGAGATGCATTATCATCCCCTTTACTTGAGACAATATTGTGCACATGCATTGACATGAGATTGAGTATAAGTTGGGCACGTGGAGATCGTCCGTGCTAGGGATGGTGAGATGTTAAGATTATAATTTGGGGATGCGGATACCGTCCGTGCGGAAATTGTTTAATTTTATGATAGTGCATGTCACGCCCCGAGCTACCCTCGAGACGTGGACACGGGACCTAGGACCACAAATGATCCCAAGCTAACCTTGCTGGCATGATCATGAGCATACTAAAGATAATAAACTGATGCGGAAGCTAATTCATAAATGAATCTGAAAAGATGGGAAATACCCATATACTATAACTTAATATATCAAATCTGAGAGTTTAATACAAAAGAAATATCAAACTCAAAATACTAAGCTGAATCTAACTATGTCTGAAATAAACCTCTAAACTGACTAGAAATGTTGGGACATGCCCCAACTAGGTCTAGCAAAACTGAAACTAAAGACTAAAAGCAATAAAGATAGACATGCCACTAGTCCTCGAAGAATGAGGACTCACCACTGATGCTGCTGAACTGGAGATTGGGAACCGATCTAAGCGTGATCTGGATGCTGAGAACCTGAACCTACATCACGAGAAGATGTAGCGCACGTATGCGTCAGTACTTGAAAGGAACTAAGAATGCAGGATAAAGTAAAGCTGAAATAACATATAACTGAACAAAGCAATAAAGCAATGAAATAATCTGAACATGATATAGATACTGAAAATACTGAATACTGAGCTAACTGATGCAATGACCAAATTTATAACATGCTGAGACTGAATACTGACTGTACTGAAATATGGTCAATGCAATAGAGTCTGACTGAACTGTGGGAGCTACTAATAACCGACATAAAACCACATGAGCTAAATGTGGAGTCCGATGTATACGCCCCATCGAGAGGACCCAATATACCCTGCCAGAGGTATAGAGGCATGCTGGCGTGATCACTAAACTGATGTTGCCCACAGAGGGGACTTACACCTACGTGGCTCGTAGTTCTGGGACTATATGGGTACGCTGAAACCCTAGTCCAACTCGGTATTATGCTACTCCCAATGAATTAAGTGGTTAACTAGTTATGACTGAATTTCTGTAAATACTGGATAGCTCGAAACTGAACATGCAAACTGAGAATGCAACAATTAATCTGATAATGATGCATTCATAAACTGAGGCATGTATAACTGAATACTGAAATATCTGACCTAGCATGTGTAATTCAAGAACTAAAGAAATACATAACTAGGGTTCTGAAATTCATGTGATAAACTGAGCAATAACATGATAATCTGATTTGGAACATTTAAATAACTAATTCATGATGATCTGTTCAAATTCTAGAAACCCTAGGTCTGTTCATAATCATGGAATCAAGAATCTGACTGAATTCTAGGGACCTAATGGGCGAAAGGAACCCACTAGTGAAATCCCACATACCTGGTGACGAATTTCACGAAGAAATCTTTCGATTTTGGGGCTGGAACTGATGGAACCTTGCTGCGTTCTTGAACTAGGGTTCTTGACCTTTTTCTCCTCTCTTGATTCTAATTTTCTATGTTTTGATTAATGATTTTGACTAAGGTAAGTTGTAGTTATGTTTCTAGGCTTAAACTGACTAAAATCTCATGATTTAGGGTCTAAACAACGCATTTTAGGGGTTAAACGAAATAGGAAAAGACCAAAAGACCCCTGACTTAGCTGCTGTCGAAGTGACTGACGGACTGGACTTACGGGCCGTCATTCAATCGACGGTCCGTCGATTGGATCCGTAGGTCGAGTCTACCCGACAAGGCTTCACTAAAACGAGCACGACTTTTTAGTCGGAGGTCAGAATTTAGCAAACTCGGTGGCGTTGGAAAGATAATTCAATTATATATCTAAACATAGGTCATGGGACACATAATTAATTTTGTGCTAAGAGTTATGACCATCTGAAGTTGACCCATCAATAATTTTCAGCTAACTGGTTGCTGACCCTCATCTACGGTCAGACCTACGGACAGTGGATCGATTGACGGTCCGTACTGGTCGACCGTAGTTTGTGTCAGAGGCTGGGTAAGGGAAGTCTTGATTCACGAACACAGACCACGGACCGTGGGTTTGTCCGTGAGTCGGGACTTAGCCAATTTTCTGAGCTGGTTTGTGGAGGGGTTGCAGTGGTGAATCACGGACCACCAGCACGGGCTGTGGTCTGACCTACGATCCGTGGATAGTGACCGTAAGTTGCACCTGCAACTTCTCAAAATCTGCATTTTTGGCCTGATTCGAATACGGGGTGTTACAGTGCGTTGAGATTTTTCGCACAGACACGTGGAGATCGTCCGTGTTGGTATATGGACCTCACGAGTCCCCCATGGGTCATGAACTCTCGATGTATTTTCGAGGAGTATCATGTATATACGATTGAGAGAGTACTTGGCATTCTGAGGCATATCATTTCATGGCGTCGCATTGCACTGCATCTCATTACATCATTTATTATTGTTGATTACGTGCTTTATTGGTGGTTGTACGTTATGTTTTGATTATCCTTATTTTGAAGAAACTCGACTGGTAAGCGTACTATAGACTTGTATATGTAAAAGACTTATTTTTTATTATTTAAACTGATGTCACTACTTCTTCGTTATCAGTCTATGAGATATACTGGGTACACGTGGTTTCGTACTCATACTACACTTGTTGCACTCTTTTGTGGTGCAAATTCGATTCCGAGTACGAGCACATCTCGTGGAGCTTTTTGAGTCCGAGCTTGGAGTATCTTGGAGCTGTGGTGAGCTGCTTGGCTATTCCGTGACCCACACCTCCTTCTACCTTTTATTTATTCTGTTATTTTAGTATTCAAACAGAATATCCCTTATGTTTGGATTTGTCGTTTAGTTTCAGACTTACATCATATTTAGAGGCTCTTGTACTTATGACACCGATTCTTGGGTGGTATTTTGACTTTCCGCATTTCATATTTATAAAGAACTTAGTGTTGGAAATTTTACTCTTGTTTACCTTTTTACCTCATTAGTTAATCATAATTGGTAAATATGTTGGGTTGGCTTACCTATTGGTTGGGAACATAGGTGTCATCACGACTTGTGAATTTGGGTCGTGACAAGAATCATCCATAAAAGAAGAAAAATTTCAACCAGAAAATATAGAAAGAAACTTTGTACCAAAGGCAAAAAGAAATAAAGATTATATGAATCAATATCATAATAACAATAAATCAAAATACATGCCAAACAGACTCCCAACAGGAGGTGTAGGAACAACCCAATTTTTAGATCTAAACTGTAAAAGAGAACCAGAGTTAGATTTAGATATATGGGCACAAAACATATTTCTTTTTCCCTATTAGGAAAAGGAATAAATTACACAGACGAAGAAAAATATATCATTGCGATAAACACTTTCACCGATAAAGTACGCAATTGGTATACCGAATTATCAGATGATGCGAAAGGAATCATCAAAAATCATACCATAGAAGGATTCAAATAATCCATTTAAGAAGGAATAAGAAACCTTGTATAACACATAGGAAACAAATTCCTAGGTGGTGAAGGAAGCACGTCACAAAACAGAGAAAAATTGTGAATAATAGCAAAAGAACAATTAGAAAAATTACAAATCTGCAACATGAGCTATATTCAAAAATACACTTGTGAATTCGAAGAATATTACTATAAAATATTTGATAACAGTAAAGAAATGCTGCCATATTTTGAAAAATATTTTCAAAAATTACCAGGCTTTTGGGCTAAATATTTTCGAGAAGAATATGAAAAAGAAAACATAGAAGGAGATACTCTTGGACAAAGAATATCATTCCTAAACAATCGACTTGGACAACTATGTATGGCACATAACATACAAAGAAAGGTCAAAAGAATCAATACCCAAATTTATTGCCTAGATACGAATGCTGCAACCCAATATGGATGTAATGATAAGACCTATAAAAGACGAAAGAAGCACAAGAAAGGTTTAATCAAAAGAAAAAATATTTCAAAAAAGGACTATGTACCTAAAAACGGTATTATAAAAAGAAAAATAATTTTAAGAGAACAACAGATAAATGTAAATGCTACAACTATGGCGAAGAAGGACACAAAAATTACGAATGTAACAAAAAAAGAGTAAAAATATCAAAAATTGATAGACAAGAAATTGATTTAGATCTAGAATTTGTAACATCAATAAAAAGTGATGACTTCTATGAAGAATTTTCAACTAGCTCAGAAGAATCTGACTAAATGAATCAAGAAATACAAACAGATAATTCAGTACAAAATATAGAAACTGAAGAAGATCAAAGGGGATATGCCCTAAAAGCAACATTTGATGGAGAATTATTAAGAAAAATCCAAGGATTACAACTTAATCTTAAAGCAGAAGATAATATATTCAATAGAATGCAAAGAATGTTTGCAAGAAATAAAATTTTCTATCACGAATATCAAGAGGTAGAAAAAGTAATAGAAATTACCCAAACCACAGGAAAACATAAGTTAAATCTTTTAACTAAATCAATGATCGAACAAATCCTCAGAAAAATTCCTGAAAGAAAAAGGAAGAAAATGGATTATGTCCATTTAGGAGGAATCCAAATTTTAGTTCAATCAACTTTTAAAGAAGGGATCAATTGCCCTATTGTCATCAACCTTTCAGATGAAAGATTCATTAATGCCAGAGAAGGAAATCTTGGTATAGTTGAAGGCAACTTAGCCTATACCAAACTCCTATTCACATATTATCCCAAGTACTGTATTTCACTCAAGGATGCAGACTTTAATGATGCTCTAAGCTTACATTTTCAGGTCAAAAGAAACGACATATTCAAACCAGGTAATCACATCATGAGCTTTTATTACCAAGCTTAATATACAGTTACAAACTCCAATTATGGTAGTGTATGCAAAAACAAAGAAATGATCGAAATAGATCAAGATTGTGCGGGAATAGCAAGAATTGTTGAAGCAAAAATTCAACAGGCACAAATTTCAGATGAATACGAAATTCATTTCGAAAAAAACACAAGAAATAGGAAGTCCTAGTAACAATCCGAGACTTTCATTAGAATATGGGAGAAACTCAATAAGGAAAAGTATATCCCATAGATATTCCAAAAAGATTCTTGAAATCACTAATATTGCTAGAATTGTAGGAAGAATCTTTAACGGAACTGAATGAAAAAAAATAAGAAATCTTGTTACAAACAGGTGCAACGGTAAATCATGTCAAAGGTATTATATTGGACGGATTGCCAATCTACGAAGGTACCCCTTATATCTATAGGACCTTTGAAGGAAATAGCTTTAGCTGTAAGAATATGGTAAATTTACCAATACAATTAGACATAATAAGAATAATAGTCCCTTGTTATATTACAAATCACGAAAGTGATCACAACCTTATCCTAGGAAACATGTTCCTTAATCGTCTAAACGACTACAGTATAGGAAAAAATGGAATAGAGATAAGTTACAAAAATGAGACTTGTTGCTTACCAATAATCTAAAAAATGCCCAAAGAAACATCTTTTAGGGTATCAGTCTTCATAGAAATAACTTTCTATGATACTAAATTAACAACCTGTTGTCAAATTGATAACGGTTCAGAAGTCAGTTTAGCAAAATCTTTTTTACTAAAAAACTGGGATATCAATAAAAACAACATATCGATGATCGATATTACAGGTGTCAAAGAACAACTATCAAAGTCAAAAGAAAAGGTAGAAATAATTTTAGGATTAAAAATTGTTTCTATAAACAAAATATTTGCCTATGATAAATTAGAAACTGATTTATGATTTTCTCCAACAATTTCAAGATTATCATCAGACATTATATATGATAAGTCTTAAAACCTCTTGCGGACATTTTATCAAAGTTCCAAGAAAATAAAATCCTTATATTCTTGAAAAAGAAAATGGAAATTATAAGAGAAAGTATTTAGAAAATCTAAAGAAAATCTCTTGTAAATGTCTTAATCTAGAACAGATTAAGGAAAATCTACAAAGATTTTATGGTCAAAATCCCTTAGAAAATGGAAAAAAAATCAAGAAAGGGCAACCTTAATATTCAAAGAAGTATCATCATTAGAGTAAAACCCATGCTCTATAACGAAGAGGATAAAATTCAGTTAAAACTCAACTCAAGGAATTAACCAACCTAAGACTTATTAGGATGAGTAAAAGTACTCATAGCAGTCCAGCATTTATGGTAAGAAACCATGCTGAAATAAAAAGAGGAAGAACTCGAATGGTCATAAACTATAAAGAGCTAAATAAAAATTGCATATTTGATGAATATTTTATCCCAAATAAAAACAATCTTATAAATCATGCCAAAGGAAAGACTTATTTTTAAAAATTTGACTGTAAAAGTGGATTTTGACAAATAAAATTAGCAGAATAATCTATCCCATTAACAACGTTTAGTACGGCTAATGGACACTACGAATGGTTAGTAATGCCTTTCGGATTAAAAAACGCCCTCAAAACTTTCAAAGAAAGATGGACAAAATATTTTTACGAAAAGAAATTTTTAATCGTCTATATAGATGATATACTAATATGTTCTAACACGTATCAAGAACATTTAACACATCTAAAAGAATTTTCAGAAATATGCTTGAAAAATGGAATTATTCTAAGCCAGAAAAAGGCAAAAATAAATAAAAATGAAATAGAATTCTTAGGAATGATTATTTCAAAAAATGGAATAGAATTACAAGCTCACATCTCGAAAAAGATTGTAGAATTTCCTGACAAATTGACAACCAAACAGGAAATACAGCGATTTTTAGGATGTCTTAATTACACAGGTGAATTTATTTCAGATCTAGCAAAAAAGAGAAATATCCTGCAAAAATTAATAAGAAATTCCAACAAACTTGGATGGATTGAAGAGCACACTCAGTGAATTAAAAATTAAAAGAAGAATGTTCTAAGTTACCAAAACTTAGATTACCAGACGAAAATGATAATTTGGTATTACAAACAGATGCATCTGATTATCATTGGGGAGCATTATTACAAATGGATTTAAATAAAATCTGCAAGTACACAAGTGGTACATTTAATGAAGCAGAAACGAAATATTCCACTAATGAAAAGGAATTGTTAGCCATTGTTAGAGGAATTAGGAAATTTTCGGCTTTCCTATTACCAAAATAATTTGTTATTAAAACTGATAACACGCAAGTATCATGATTAATCTCAAACAAACTTCCATCAGAATCGCAATACAGAAGATTGCATAGGTGGCATGTTTTATTATCATTCTATTCTTTTAAAATAGAACATATTAAAGAAATTGATAATTCTTTTGCAGATTGTCTCTCAAGAAAAGCCCAATATGGACAATCGAACACAAATTCTGATTAACAGAGTATTTGAAAAAATGCAACTTGTGAAAAAGTTCATTGATGACAAGAGCCACAAATTGTTTAACATCAGGGATGAATTAGCCAGCTTGTTCGAACAAGCCAGGAAAATGCAATACGAAATCAATCAACTCAGTGATGATCAAGCTGAAAACATGAGCGAGTTTCTTTTGTTATGTGAACGTCTAAACACATGTCCAAAAAGGAATTCAAATCCTGAAGGGAATATTAATCCCCACAAAGTAGCAGGAGATGTTCCACTAGCACCTAGTGCCAAAAACATCTCATCGGTAAGCATGGATATGCCGAAACCTGAGTCTAAGGACAAAGGTAAAAGCCAAGCAAATAAAAAAGATGTCAATTCTTCGAAAGAGGAAAAGAGCACATCTTCAACAAAAGTTTGAAAAATTATCTCTGGGAAACCAGAAGGAAGTACTAACAAAGTTTCATCCGGAACAAAAGTTTTCTCTTCTTTTCCGGTTGGAAAACACGAAGGAAGAAGAATATCTTGCTTTTACAAGATATATTTACAATCTCCCAAAAGAAAGCGGATAAACATTTGGAGTTTTAGGGACAACTAGTTTGTTTCCAAGAATTTCAATATTTCCGAACGGATCACCAGGCTTTACGGCTCAATTATTTGAATTTGATTACTTAGACCGAGTTTATGCTAAACTAGATCTATAGGAGATATCCAAACTACCTGAACAACTCAGTAAAATATTATGCACAATGTGAAGGAGTTTATTGCAGATTCTTTAGTATCTCCATGGAAAGCAAAGACTTGCAACTATATTTTCCAACAATTAACTATATTACAATGGAAAAATTAAAAGATTTTAATATCAAAGCAACAAGAGTTGATAAAAAGCTCACACATCTAAACAAAAAATGAATACAAACTAAAAGAGCTTTGGGAATTAAAGCATTATATTTTATTCTCAAACGTTTTTACAATGAAGATTACAAAGTCTTGGACCATGATCATGATTAGGTCTTAATGACTAAAGGAAAATCCAAATCCAAAATATTGAAGGAAAAATTCCTTGACATTGAGCTTCACAGACTAGTTGAGAAACGTGGAAGTTTGCCTACAAGTTTCTAGACCACAAGCATTCAATACCTAAAGAGGGATCTGAATAAAGTCACAATTGTTTGTTAACAACTGTAAAAACAAAAATGTAGATAGTCAAAAAAGGACAAAACAAAAGATGTAAGCATTTACGTCATGAAGAAAGAGAAAGGAAATTTTATCTCTTCACACTTTATCTCTTCGGTCAAAAAGAGATGTCAAATCTGGTCGGCCATCATTATCTTTACAGCTATGATTGAAGGACGAGTAGAATAATTATCCAAGTTTTCAGGGAAGTCCCTGCAAAACAAAAATGTAATAATTAGTCCCTCCTTACATCTATAAAAGAAGATAGAAATTACACTTAAGAGGCAGATGTCACGACCCAAGCCTAGGGCCTAGACGTGACCGGCGAATGGGGAACCCGAAGGAACCCCAAACAAGCCTCATAGCATATCATTACACATCCTTGGTCGCGGAAGCAATTAAAATGACCATAAGCGATAAGCATAATCAAGGGGAAATCTGGACTAAGGGAGCAAGAAAAAAAAAGGGAATGATACATAAATACCATAGATGAATCAAGCTCAAACATAATACACAACTTGTCCAACACCACCTCTAAACATAGGTACTTTAGCGGGGGCCAAGACAAACAACTGGGCTCACCCTCATAGTCAAAACATAACTAAAAGGAAAAGTCTTATACATAGCAAAAGATCATAAGCAACGTCCCCGGAATGGAGGACTCACCAATAACCTTGATAGAAAATCGTATTAGCCACGCGGAGGACGAGGGTCAAGCGGTGCTCCGGTCCCTACATGGTGACATCATGTAGGCATAGAGTATGCGTTAGTACGTTTGAATGTACTAAGTATATGGGATGCAATGCAATGCAACAAGGGATGGACATCATAGGCAAAATGCATAATCGTACCCGATAGATAGCATATTAATGAGATGATATGTATAATGATGCTTATATAAAAATCATATTTAGTAGGGCATAGTATATGTGTAGTGAGTGACCATCAATATAGTATTTCCAAGGCCTACCACCCCCTTGGAGAGGCGAAAGAGGTACAAACCCCTCAATGTGGTTACCCGGGCCTACCACCCCCCGAGCTAGGGACCAAGGTACAAACCCCTCGATATGGTTATACGGGCCTACTACCCCCCGTACTAGGCAACCAAGGTACAAACCCCTCGATACGGTTATACGGGCCTACTACCCCCCGTACTAGGCAACCAAGGTACCAACCCCTTGATACGGTTACCCGGGCCTACAACCCCCCGAGCTAGGCTTGGTCGACTCACACACTATATAGAGAAAATCATATACATGTATCCATTTCATCATCATTTCAATACTTATATAATCATCCGACTCATAGGACGTACATTGGACCTTCCATTTCATAAGAATTCTATAAATGGCATTTTATCAAACATATGGTGGGCTACTTGTTCATGTAAATAAAATCATGTGTTTCAAGAGTACTAAGTCCAACCAATTTCAAAATCCATATAAAACAGCCCACCAACAACATACATATATATATACATATATAACAACCTTCATAATTTGATCATGGAGGCATGAAAACCATAAACATCATATAATCATTCCATTTCATGATAATATACAAAAATAGACCATAATAGGATGTGTAGTAATAATTCCATAATTCAAGAGTTCATAAATGATCATAAGGACCCATAAACTTGAAGTAAAATAGAGGATAAATGGTTGGACTTGTGGAAAGGAAGGTTTCCACAATCAACCCACATACCTCAACTTTGGAGAATTCTTGATGAAGATTGGAATGGAGAATTGCTTGAGATTGAATCTTGAATCCGGAATTAAAGCTTGGGATCCTTGAATTTGGTTGATGATCTTGGTGGAATTTTTGGAGAGGGTTTAGAGAGAGTTTTTGGATGTTTTGAAGTTAAATGACTAAGTATGGATATGTCCCCTTTTTATAAAAACGTCCCAACACTTAAAAAAAAATTGAGGCGGGTGAACAGTGTTTTCGGCTACTGGAATTTGCATTTTCTGCCGGACAGGTTTTACGAAAATGGTCATAACTCCTTCATCCTAACTCGGAATGAGGTGAAACAAATTGCGTTGGAAAGCTAACTCACAGAGCTTTAATTTTGATAGTTTGAGCTCCTTCCAGTTCCTTGTGTGCTGAGAGATATGCCCCTTTAAAGTTGACCCTCAAAATCGCATTTTTTGCGATTTTCGAATTTTGATACGGTTGTTCTAAAATTCGGGTTAGACTCATTTCCCACTCAATTTGACCCCCTGAATAAGAATATGAAGTCGAATTTCCGAAATCATGCACGGATTTTGAGATATATGGAAATTACAATTTTAGGTGTTTTCGAAGCACATTTTCGGGCATTTTTGGGGTCGTTTCAGCAGACTACATTTTCTCCAAAACAACCATTAGAGAACAATGTTAGGTACCTTGATAAGTGAGTAGAAACTTCTCCCGTCAGGGAAAAGTATTTTTTTTTATGTTCTAAGTATATGTAAAAATAGGTATGGTTTGTATGCGAAGATAATATTATGAAATAAACAGTTGGTTTGTATATCTCTCTTCTCTAAATTCCAAGAATAGTCTTAAGTGAAGATATAGATCTTCAGCCTGAAGGAGGAACAATATAAAAGTAGCTAGAAGACTGAGGTCAGGGAGGCAAAAAATTGTTCATGGCCTGAAAGGACAATTGTTGCGGTAGTGATAAAAACTATTCTACGAAGGAATAGGAGAAAGGTAGAAATGCAAAACTCTGTATTTCATAATTATTATCTTTAAAAACAAACTCTATTCATATTTTTATCATGTTCTTAGACCTAAGAGAAAATACTTAGTACCTCTAGGGAATCAAATATTATTATGTTGATATTAACAAAGCATTACATATCATTCATGCTAAAATGAAGCATATTCAATATCACTTACACTTAGTAAGAAGAAGAGAATGGAAACAACGCCTAGCTCTATACAACCTAGACAAATACATACATGATTTAGAAAAGACTTTTTTATCTGTAAGCCTAAGATCAATAAAATTGATTGTAGCCATCCATGAGATAAAAATGATAAGAATACAAGAGTATTTTGAATACCAAAATGCTAAAGGCATATTAAAAAGAAATGACCTTTATACAACATAAAATGTTATATAGTGAATTGTTCATCTCCTCTTGTGAATGTATGTTAGTTGACCGAATATTCTTGTTTGTATTATTACTTATGATCTTTCAAGATTTGCATTACTAGATCACGCATGAATACACCTGATTATTTCGATTCTAACCATGACACTTTAGGTATAAATAAATGTATAGAACTACCTTTAGAGGTTAGGCATTATGTCTCCCTACTTCACATCTCCACTTATTATATATTATTTGCATGAGATTTTTTTATATATAAATATATAGTGAGTATATAAATTTGAGTCAGCAATGCGGGCTTAATATTTTATCATTTTATGTACAACCTTCTAGTCTAGTGTAATGTACAATTAATAGTAGTAGAACATAATGGAAAAAAATGAACATAAATATATTCTGAATTCAATTTTCTTAGCTAACAACTGGTCAAGCAAGTCGCTCTGCCTGTCTACATTTCGTAAAACGTATAATACATAAATGTGTTTTTTAATTTGATCTTAGCTAAAATATTTATCATTCAATTTTAGATTTACATAAATTAAACTTATTTAAATTTGAATAAATAGACACATGTTTCCTACATGATATCTTAGATGACAATCCGCGTTCTATGTGTCGTCCTATGGTAATATGTCATGTAAGAGTTAAGACACTACTTGTTCAACTTTATACAAGTTTAAGTATCTATTTGTGCATGCCCAAAGTTCGAAGACATATATACGAGATAAGGTCAAAGTTAATTAAAAGGCATGTTTATATGTTATACCTTTATAAAAAAACAAGTACTATTAAACTTTCCCAACTTTTATACAATTTTAGCAAATAAGTAAATCATAATTTATAAATGGAATATTAAAATATCCTAATATAAACAGGGACGGAGCTAGGTTGGGGTTCATGGGTTCGGACGAACTCACTAGCTTTTCTGTTGACTCTATATTTATATAAGAAAATGGAATAATTAATATATATGCATATTAACTTGTGACCCATAACTTGTGACCCCATAACACTTATTGTTGAGTTTATCATCTTCAAATATATATATTTTTTTTTTTGGTTAACAAATGTGCTTTTGGATTAATATTTCTACTTGTATGGAAATTCAGCTATAACTATCGGACATATAGGACATAATTCACTCGGTAGATAATAATATTAATTAAGTGTTAATTACATCTCACCCCAATTTGGTGACGTCACGATTATTAATAGTAAAAATAATAGCAAAATAAAAGTTTATTTGACGATAGCATAAAAAGGTGTCAAGATAAAAATAATTTGACTACTGTAATCTTTGTTGTTTATTTAATATTATATATATGAGAGAGATTTGTTTGCGATATATAACATATTCAATAAAAAAATATGTTTGTGGATCTTTTAATTGAATCAGGAGGTTCCATCAACATGAGTTGTGGTGAGATGATTGAGATTCTTTCACTCTTAATAGATATTTAGCTTTAAGCTTTTAGAAGCGAAAGAAATTTTACTGTCATCTTCAAAATAAAATTCTGCTAGACACAATTTCAAATTTAATCAAGCTTTACTAAAAATATTGAACACATAATATAATTATTATTATTTTAAATATGGTTCTTTTAACGTGTTCCAAATGTAGAAGAAAAGACAAGTGTAATTGATTAGTAAATAGTCTTATTAAATAAAATTCATTATTTAAATTTGCTATGTTTTAGGATTTTTCTCCTTTGTATTCACGTAAATAATTGATAATCCCTTGCAGTCTTGTCGTGATATTTGAAGCATCCTTATGTCAAAATATAAAAAGATATTTGAAGCTTTTTTTGTTTTTTAGTAAATCATATATACACCCATTTTGCCCCCTAATTTTTATAAGTATAATAATTTCACAATGGTTATTTCATTTTTTTATTTTATTATATAAACATTTTAAAAGTATATTTATAACAAAAAAGTTACTCAACTTAATTTAAATATTCCAAGAGTCACTAAATTATTTTTTATATGAAAAACATTTTATTTTTATTAGGTACAGTAGAAAATGTCTCCTCTTAATTTCAAGTAAAATTAAGTGATTTTCTTGTTACAAATAATAGTAGTATAATGATTTTCATAATATTTGAGTAAAACCAACTTTTTGTTATGAAAAAATAATTTACAAATTTTGATATAGTAAAATGAATAAAATAAAAAAATTGATGATCAAAATTGACTCTTTCATTAACAATACATTTTTTTTTAACGATTTGTTGTTTTCACTCCTATAATTATATATATAAAAAAGTAATTTATATTATTCTTGATCTTTTGAGCTTTGAATATAGGGGATGATTTTATACCAGTCTAAGGGTACGTTCGGAATAAAGAAAAATATTTGTTTTTAAAATTTCTTTTCTATAAGATTTTGGTTGAATCTAATCATGGTTAATTGTTGAGATTATTTTGTAAAGTTGCATATTAAATTTGGAGTTACTCGGAGATTATTCAAATAAATTTCTAAATTTAAAATGTGTTTGTAAAAATTTCACACACTAAATTATAGTGACTCATCATAATTATATAGTCAATCCCAACAGTTTATCGTGATCTATAATCATAATTTGGTGATCCATCAGGATTTGACCACTAATCCTAGTGGTTCATCAAAGCTAGTAATAAGACAAGTTTTTTTTGTTGGAGCTTGTATTAAAACTCCAATTAAATTTAGATCGCACATTGCAAAGTCCATTTTGGGGTGGCGCTCCCAATAGGATCAACATATACAGGGCTCGACCCGAGACGTCTAGTTAAGAGTGAAACAATCCCACCACTGCACCACAACTCATGTTGGTGAATTTTGTGGTTGAATTTGAGTGATTCGTTAGAATAGAAAAATTGAAGAATATTATTGTGTTATGGAAAGTTTTGTACCTTAATTTGAAATTATATTGACTCTTTTACCATGCTATATACTATTTATAAGAAAATTAACGGAATCAAAACTTAAAAAATGGCATCGAAAAATCCTAATTGTGCAAATTATCCCTTGATTATTTTTTTGGTTATGTCAAAATTTTTCATAAATAGACAATTAGTGAGTAGTTAATACAATATTAGATGGGGCATGCCCCATGTCCGAATGTTGATTATTGCCATGTGTCTTCAATCGATGCCAATGATATTGTAAATTATTCAACTTATGAAATAATATTTTCTCCGTTTATTTTTATGTGTCAAATATTGACTTGATACATTTTTCAAGGAGCAATAAATATAACGATAATTTTATTATATCATTTTAAAAATATGATAAATTCAATACTTTGAGAAATGCATTAAAAATGACTATTGCTAATAACAAAAACAAATAATTAGAAATTCAACAATAAATTATCTTTTGATTTTAAATTTTGATAGTCTATATGATCAAGAGTATAGTCACGTAAACATACTTCTATTGATTAAAAAAAGGATAATGTATCACTGTGTCTTTTAATTTGGATTTAGTTGATATCTATGTTCTTAAACAATGGGGCATGGATTGGCTGCTGCTTGATTTACTAAAAATGAAGTGAAGCAACCTACATTATTAGTCCAAAATAAATTGGTCAATTAATATATGTGTCCGCCCCGTTAAATTTTAAAGGATAATTTTACAAAACTCACCTCTCTGTGGTTTATTATATTACGTATACCTTTATTATTTTTATTTTTTTAAACTATTTTTTAAATTTATTTAAAATAAATATAAATTAATTATAATTTGACAACTTTGTCCTTTTGTATTAATTTCTTCATATTAATTCACATTATTTTAAAAAATGACTTATATAATGAAAGTTTTAAAAATAAATCAATACGAAGAAGTGTGAATCTTTGTTTGGTAATAAAGAACACGTTTCGCTCTCTCTCTCTCTCTCTCTCTAATATATATTTATATATAATAAATATTATAGTATAAATTTATTTGTGTTGATTTATTTTCAAAGTATTTATTAAATAAGTCATGTTTTTAATAGTATGCATTAATATGAAGAAATTAATACAAAGAAGGGAAAATTTGTCAAGTTATAATTGACTTATATTTATTTTAAATAATTTTAAAGAATGGTTAAAAAAATTAAAATAAGGGAGTAACATCATTAATTGTTCTAATTATATTATTTTATCAAGATAAATACAACTGAAACAATATGAATATTGACATGGTAATACATGGGTCAAATAAAATTGATATTAGTAACAATTAATTGGGTGTCAAGCGTCAGGTTATACATACACAGAGCTTGAAAACATAATAAAGGGAAATCACAATGATGTCAACCTTCTTGAATTTAAAAATTGGTAGGCAACTGGCAAAAAATAAAAAATGAATGGAGGCCATAGAGAGGTGTCACATCATGTTGTCTATGGTCCTCCTTTATATATATATATATATATATAGATATATTTTGTCAAATTCTCACTTTCAAGTTTGAATAAACTTATTCAAATCAGTTTTAAACTAGTTTTTGAATTAAAAAAAAATCCTCACAAAGCTTCAATAGTTTTACAAATGAAATGTTACACAACTTTTATAACGGCCTCTTAGGTCATAGTGGTTGATTGGTTGAGGAGTTTTTTATTGAACACTAGGTTAAGAGTTCAAGACAAATAAACAGAAGAAAATCAATATTATAGGTATTTAATTAAAAAAAAAACAATTACTCTTTCTTAATTATGCTATAGTGGTTATGGTTGAATTTGAGCTTGTCATGTACTACACCGTCTTCTACTGATATTTGAAATTTCAATTGTTATGATACGATTCATCTCTAAATGATGAATGTATTATTAGTACTAACAACATTAGGTACTAATCCCGATTCTTAAATTTGGCTCCATACATTTACCTTATTGATGAAATGAGTGTTTAAATTTGTGTTTCTCTTTTATGATAATAGAATTAATTGACATTAATAAAATTAAGAGAAGGATGCAAGATTTAATATATAGTAACCATATAAAAACCTTATTAGTCTTACATGTTCATGTGCTGACATTATATTTGGAAAAGCTTATCACAAATAAATATTCATCCACAATCATAAAAGATTGATATATTTAGCTTTTACGTTCAAGACTCAGACATTAAATTAATGAGCATTTTTTAAAAAAAGTTATTTATTTTATTTTATGTGTGCCACCACTAAGTCGGTGCACCTTGCAAGTTATATTTTTGAATATAATATAATTGAGTTTGATTAAAAAATTTAAAAAGTCAAGTAATGTTTAGTTCGTGGACTAGTTATGAAGATAGTACTGATGAATTAATTGTCTATTATGAATTATTATGCGGTAAATAATAATATATAGAATGTCATGTATGTATTCATTTAATTTGTGCATTTTTGTATTAATAACTCTTTGCCACATATTACTAGTAATATATGTGTTGAAGTATTATTTTAATTACTTTATCTTAATTCTTACATAATCAACTAAATGACATATTTTTTTTGTACGATTTTACATGATACTATTATAATTTAAAGTCAAATAACTTTTTGCTTGACTACAAGTATATGAATAAACAAAGTTATATCATTTACACTACTTTTTTTCTAACTTATGATTTTGTACTTTATATTTAAAAGAAATTGAGCATATATTATCAATGAGAAATTTTATTCAGAAATTATTTTCGTCAACATATTTAATAAAATAATTTTTATAAATATTTAAATTATGTAAATAAATACTAAATGTTCCATATTTTCGAATCTTAATAATTGAGAATAAACAACATCCTAGTCATAATCGTTTCAAGACTTTTATTAAATTTATTTCCAAACTTTTTAACCCTCTTTATTCTTTTTTTATTGATTTTTTTTTTATAATGACCCTGTAGGTCTTAGAGGGTTAAGTTAATTATAAATCACTACTTTTTCTTTTGGTCCCAAAGTGGTCCCCAACACACTCACTCTAATTCCCTGTATCAATGCCACTTGTTCCACAACAGCTGAACAAGTATTTCTCTTATTTTTTTCTTGCTCGTCAAAATAGCAATATGATAATAAAAATCAAAAGCAAGATAATATATACGATCAAACCCAAAATAAATCGCTGATAAGTAAGATAATATTCTACTATTTACTATCGTTTTACTCTAATCTACAAGCTTCATAGCCTTTTCTTTAAAGTTATATCCTCTATAATTAAGTTGGAGCTGCGCACCTTTCTCGAATACATTTTAGACCTATTTCTACCTTTCCTAATACACAATATTTAATTTTTGGTACTTCTTCATTTGAATATCTACAGACTACACATCTTTTCTTTACCTATCCAAATTATATTTTCCTCATCTTATTCACCACAAAAAATATTTTTACCATATAATTTAATCACTCAAAACCTCAATTAAATTAAATTACGCCATAAAATTTTGTTCAAATAAAGAATAATTCTATCTATGTCATCGCAATTCATCGATAACAAGTGGCAAGTTCCGGCCTAAAAAGAGACGGACCAATTTTTCATTAATTAATTCATTAATTAAAGCCCAACACACTTTCAGCAAACGCCGTCGTATAAAAGAGCAGGTTTTGGCCTTCATTTCTCCGCCGCATTTACCATTGATCTCTCGCCGTCGCTGCCACCGTCAACCACCGTAGCTACTGGCTGAGGAGTTGAATCACCGAAACGGTCAGTGGAAAATGTGTGGATTTCCATAAGTTTTTTTTTCTCATTCCGATCTATAAAGTGAGTATCGGCTGGTGAGTTTTTTTTTCGGCGAAGGAGTTTGCTGTTAGGTCTAGGTGTTCCTTTTTAGTCTTATTTATGGCTTCGGAGGATGTGAAGGCGGCGAGAGATTCGGCTGTGGAGAAAATTGTGAACCTGGCGGAAGAGGCTAAGTTAGCTAGAGAAGAAATTAAGCCTACAAGCCATGCTGTCCTCAGTATCTGCAAGTCACTTGTCGCCGGAGGTGTTGCCGGAGGCGTGTAAGTTTTTTTTATATACTATCACTGACTGTATATGTTTTCTCATGACTATAATCACAAAGCTTTGCCGAGTACTATGCTTCTTTTTTTCCCACCATAGTGAGAGTTATGTCTATATTTGAATAATTGGATCCATTTATTGCTGATTACATGCATGGAAATGAAAATTTGCTATTTTGTATGCTCGAGGTTGATTTGGAGTTGTTATTTTTGATTCGGAGTTATGATTATTTTTGTCTGTTCGGGATTGATGCAGAGTTGTTGTTGTTTGTGTTTGTTAGAAATACCTGCTCTCTTTGTTATCTTTGGGTAAAAATGTTAAATTTTATTTATGAAATTGTATCTTTTTATAAGTAGATACTTCGAACAAGTAGAAAGATGTGTTCTTGATGAGTTGTCACCCTCCTTATGTGGGAGTGGGTAATTACTACTATCAGTTCTGTCATCTTTGGGGTCAGTTTGCAGGAAAATTACCAGAGAATTGTTATTGAACTGATAAAAGAAGTACAAAATACTGGGTTGACAGACTCGAAATAGTATATAAGATGTTATTATGATTTTATGTTTGCTTATATAAGCTTGTTTTTATCTGATGGACTCAAGGTTATAAATTGTATCCTGTTTTATAGAAGGTAATGCTCTATTGGAAACATGCATCTCCAAGGTTTTTGGTATATGCTTTAGTAAAATGATACTGATACTGTCTGCTCTACATGAGTGTTGATACTGACTATTGTTTTGATATGCTTGACTAATCTTTTTATTTTTGTAAACTTTGACTTGACTTCACACTTACTGCTACTCTCTCTCTTGCAGGTCACGAACTGCTGTGGCTCCACTGGAACGGCTGAAGATATTGCTACAGGTGAAGTATAATCTCATAGCTTGTGTATTTTCTCTCCGTTGAATATTTTTACCGAAAGACAACAATATAAGCTTTCTTCCTGCCTGCCATACTTGGTATGAATGCTGGAGCACTAAACCCTATATTTTAGTTTGTAACTCTGTATTTTTTCCTATTATAAAAATGTTTCAAGATTTCAAACTTTCTACCTTCCCTCTTTTTTTATCCTGTATCCCCCACAAGAGGCTCAGTGCTTAGATGGAGGTTCCATTTAAATTGTTTGTTCTCTACTTGTAACGTGATGATGTTTAATGTGCAGGTTCAAAATCCACATAACATAAAATACAATGGCACCATTCAAGGCTTGAAATATATCTGGAGAACTGAAGGGTTCAAAGGACTGTTTAAGGGCAATGGCACCAATTGTGCCCGGATCGTCCCAAACTCTGCAGTCAAGTTCTTCAGCTATGAACAAGCTTCCAAGTAATGTTCTTATCATAGCGTAGACTTTACATAAACAGTCTGAGGATAATAGAATGCACCTTTATGTTTCTTGTGGCCACTGCATATTTATAGATATTTCGCTGTTTATATTTTAACATTCACCTTTTATGTGGTGGTAGATCTTTTTCAATTTACTTCAATTGTTCAGTTTGGTGCCATTGTGCGTTTTAGGAGGGACCCTCCCCATACTCAACCAAGGAAAAGAACAAAATGAAAAAGAAGACAGAAAGGGAAAGATGGTACTTGTTCTTGAAGATTCCATGATCCTAAAGGAAACGAGCTCAATGTGGGTTCCCTACCTTTTGGTATACTGGGGATTTCCTTACCCCAAAACATCGATAAAATATTATGTTATCAAAATACTAAATGAAAGGAACGAAATTAGCTGTCTGTGAGAGGAATGTTGGAGAAATCATGATGACATAACTATGTCTTACATGCAAACATGACCTAATTTATGAACCTCATTGTGGCGATGGACAAGTAATGTAATGACCTAATCTGTAGGGATGGCAATTGGTACAGGTTAAAGGCTTAACGGGGCAGGGAAGGGCAATGCTTGAATAGGGCAAGCGGGTCAAAGCTTAAATTTTCAATAATTTAAATAGGGCAGGGCATGGACAGGTTGTGTATTGGGTAATAGCGGGGGGGAGTCCTTTAATGATCTCATTCGCTTTCACATTCTGAAAATTACCTCCATAATCTAACATTTATGGCTACAACATAAACTATTATTAATATTATTACTATTTCTTATTCCTCTTTTTCCTATCCTACTTTTTCATGCTCACTGGTCCTTTCACGCACACAGAGAAAAGTAGTAAACAATGTTGTTCTTTGATGGATATACATTAGACCCTTTGCAACATTCTTTGATGGATATTCTTGCAGTACAGTTTAGTGGTAGTCTTCCAATCATATGAAGATATTCCTATTCCTTTGTTTTCTGAAACCAAAATCATATGAAAATTTCACCCTTTAACTGTAGCTTAGTCTTGCATTATTGTTGTAAATGGAGTGGGGCGGGGTAAGGCTTAGTGGGGTGGGGCCGGGGAATATATTTGAAAAATGCTAAATGGGATGGGTCAAAATGCTAATAGGTCAAGACACCCTGCCCTAACCCGCCCTATTTACATCCCTACTAATCTGCCCTTTTGGGTATAATAGGGGAAAAACCTATGTTAAGGGTAGGTGAAGACGAGGTCTTGAGAAGGGCCCCATGAAGTACTTTCTGAAGATGGCTATTGTTGATGTCTCAAGTCACTAAAGGATTGTTGAATTTCCAACTTGTTTCTCATGTTACAGTTATAGCATTCTGTTCTGGCTAACTGATTTCTTCCTTGATATTGGAACAGGGGTATATTATATTTGTACCAGCAACAAACTGGAAATGGTATGTCTCTTCCCTTCAAGTTATATACTGGTCATGGAGATCACCCATTGGAAGAAAAAATAGGGATATTTTATGGGGGCTTCACTGTTTGTTTTCGTTTCACCATCCTTGCATTTTAATGAGACTGATATTTCATTGATGAGTCCAGTCGTGGGAGGAAACCTAACTACTCATTTGTAGAAAACTGTTAGGAATAGTTCTCGTCTTTTTGGATGTTATTACACATTGCTGTGTTGTAGCTTGTGCTTTGTATGTCATATACCTATATGAAGTTCCTTTCTCCTTTGCCTTCAATCCTAGTTTAGACTCATTTTCTGCTAATGTTTGCTTCGCTAGTTGGAAATGGAAAGCTTTGTTTATCACTTGATTTATGTGTATTGCCCTTGCTGTTCACATTATGTGTATTTGGCTATTTGCTATTTGGATGGTAAAAACCCAATCTGTCGAGCATAGAGATGCAAGTTTGGGCTGTGGGTAGTCATTTAGTGGAAAATGAGTCTCCTTTGCCAAGTTCAAGCATAATAATGCCTCAGATTGTGGAGCCAAATTTCAGTGATTGCTGTAATCTCACCAGTGTTTTCTTCCCTTTTGTAGTCAATCCCCTTCTCAGCAGAACTTTTTTTCTTTCTTAGTTGCGTTTCTGTTATAATAGTGGAAGAACTTCTCTATATATGGGAGTAATTGCTGGGTCTCTAGTTCATGACGTGTCCACAAGATGAGTGTAGTAAAAATGGGAATGTTTAGATGAGTGTGTTGTCATACAAGATTGGATAAAGTTAGAAATAATCACGTCCAAAGTAGGCTTCAAGTATCATTTGTTGGGGGATAAAATAAGAGAAGCACTAGAAGGACATTTGTCGTGAATAGACCTCTATATGCAACAATTGATAGATGTTGCACAAGGTGCTAAAAAAGGGGGAGAAGGTAGAATTACATGCAGGGAAGTCGTCTCAAAAGACTTGCAATCTTGCAGATCTAATGCAAATTTAATTAAGAATAAAATGCAATGGAAATAAAAGATCCATAAGGCTATATAACCCAATGGATGTGTAGTTTCCCTAGGCTATAACCAACAATTTAATGCACTGGAAGTAAAAGATTCATAAGGCTATAACCAAACGGATGCGTAGTTTCGTATCTAAAACTGAGAAGTTCCCCTAGGTAGGAGGATCGGCTGATCATAAAAGCTCCCAAGGCATTTCAATCCCCTAACTCTATGTGTGCATTAAATTGCTGGACTCATCTGCACATACTGTGCTCTCTTAGACAAACTATCATCTGATAAAGGTTCTTTCTAAGATGTCTGCATTTAGTTGATGAAGCAATTGCATGATTTTGCTTGTTTTGTTTTTTATATGCGAAACTATTACATTCAAGTCTAACAAGAAAATGGAAATGCATTATTTGACTCTTTCATCTTCCTTTACGACAGAGGACGCTCAGCTCACTCCACTATTACGTCTCGGAGCTGGTGCTTGTGCTGGCATAATTGCCATGTCTGCAACTTACCCAATGGATATGGTGCGAGGAAGACTCACTGTGCAGGTAATTTTGTGAATCCTTTTGAATAAATGTTATGAGTTTTGATTTATTCCTCTGGGTATTATTTTGCGAAGGTGCCTTCTAAAATCCTCTTCTCTGCTCTGCAGACCGAGAACTCTCCTTATCAATACAGAGGAATGTTTCATGCACTGTCAACTGTGCTTCGCGAGGAGGGTCCACGAGCTTTGTATAAAGGATGGACTCCTTCTGTCATAGGAGTTGTAAGTTCTCGTTCCCTGGATCAAAGGAGCTGGTTACCAGTACTTGTGATAATTTAATAACCATGCTCACTAGATTTAATCGTAAATCATAATAGAGACCTCCACTTTCAATGTTTTCTATGAAGAAAAAGATATGTGAATTAATTTGGCAATCATATTCTTGAAATGCATTGTTGTCTTCATTTGAGAAGTTGTCCATGAAGAAGAAATAAAAGTTCCATTCTCTTTTCAAGGTGAATAACATAAACCAACAGTCAATTAGCTAATTAGTATTACAGCCCAATTTTTCTATGGATAAGGTTAAAGATCAATCCCCTTCTCCCTGAATCTTGGATGAAAGGAAAAGGAAGGAACCTATCTTGGAAAAAAAAAAGGAAAAGAGAAGAAAACATAACACTAGTGGGGAGTTCTTATCGTTCTTGCCAATGCTTATCATTTTATTTGGTGTTTGCAGATTCCATATGTGGGGCTTAATTTTGCTGTATATGAATCTTTAAAGGACTGGTTGGTCAAAACAAAACCATTTGGTCTTGTTGATAATTCTGAGCTTGGGGTTGTTACAAGGCTGGCATGTGGAGCTGCTGCAGGAACAGTTGGACAAACTGTTGCCTACCCTCTTGATGTTATTCGCAGAAGGATGCAGATGGTTGGATGGAGTCATGCTGCATCTATTGTTACTGGTGATGGGAGGAGCAAGGCTCCCCTCGAATATACTGGAATGATTGATGCTTTCAGGAAAACTGTAAAGTATGAGGGTGTCAGAGCCTTGTACAAGGGTTTAGTGCCCAATTCAGTGAAGGTTAGTCTTGTTTTTCAATATTATTACCTTCCAGCTAAGTTACTCACGCACTTCACTTTTGATGCCGCACCTGTGTCAACATGACATGGGTGTGGGATCCTTACCGAATTTGGGTACTTTGACCAAAGTTAATGGAGAACTTCGGGAGATATACCTACGATTCTGTAATCAAAATGAAAGCTAAGGTGAAATTGAAGAAAATAGAATAACTTGTATATAGAAATGTATATGTCATTCCTTTTCCTTTTATCTCCTTCTAGGATTCTCCTCTTGATCAATATTTCTCCTTGGAATACCTTGCCTGTATCTGAATCTTATATTTTAGATTATAAAGGTTTTAACCTCTAGATCCACACCCGTATCGGGTACCCACACCCGAGTCCAAGCAATTTAGCCTTCCAGTTCACGTACAGCCTTTTATCCTTCCTGTTTTGGTTATTTGAACCAAGTCCCGTGATATGTTTTATTAGTTGCTTAAGTTCTTGGAGTTGTGAGCACCTCTTCACTTACTATACTGTAGTGTTGCAATTGAGTGTTTACTTGCTTAAATAAAATTTACTGTTTCTGAGTAGACATTAATTTTGCTTCTGATAAGACATACTTTATATCATTGTTATCTTGTGGATTGTATGCACTTCTACACTAAAATGTTTTTCCCATTATCATTGATGGAGACATTGTTAATTATGGGTTCCCAAATACTAACTTGTGTAATTATGTGTATCATCAACTATCGGCTTTTTTACTTTGATAATCTTGCCAAATCAGACTAGGACATCTTTTATTGAGACGTATTTGCACGGGCAAATTAAATTCCACATCCTGGAGGATATCTGATACTTTGTAGAACATTGAGTTGGATAGTTCAAACAAGTTTAGTGTTTCTTATGCTTAGTAAAAAGTATCAAGCATCACATAGAGATGGAATATTGATATGCTTCAGTATTAGTATAATTTGAGAACTGCTCTTCTCTAATAATTTGTTGCCACTGAATACCGATCCAAGACAAATAAAATTAAGGGGATACCCTGAGCATGAAATCTTTCCCTGTCAATGTAGAGGGGCGAGCCTATGATCCGTGAGTTTTAAATTGTGCGTCACTAACCCTTGGGGATTCTCAGTTATAAAAAAATCGTTCCTTGCCAGTGTGAGCTATGGTTGGAGTGAACATATACTGAATGGAACCTTCTCCGTATGTTTCTGTAAAGAGGCTGTTATGGTCCTCTTTTCTGACCTATCGAGTTACTGGGATTTTATTTCCTTTTTCATAATAACTTTTTGTTCCTTTGTCATGTCAGTTTTCTTGATTTCATCCTGACGGTGCTGTGTTGTTCAGGTTGTTCCTTCAATATCTATTGCTTTCGTGGCGTATGAGCAAGTAAAGGACCTATTGGGAGTTGAGATCAGAATTTCTGAATAATGAAGAGAAGCTCCAGTATTTATCTCATTCTTATGATAATTTTGTAGGCAAGGATACAAAGGGTTATAATAATATGGTGGTTACATAGTCTAGACGGAGAATTTAGAGTCCTGTTCCTAGCTTGTGTTTAGAACTTCCTACTGTATGTGGTTGTTGCTTATTTAGTGGTGTTGTCAATAAGAAAATTATCAAGAATAGTGTAATGAATAATTTGAGTGCCTTTGTTAGTGAGAGAATACGAATATTCTGTGTTTTCAACAGCTTATTTTTGGCTATATGATCAGTTCCTCGAAATTATACAAGTACACTCCTATTTGTATCTTTTCAGTTTGTAGCCTATTTGTGCATTGTGTTTTAAAGATGCAAAATATGGTCCTGCCAATAGTATTTATATATATTCTCTGTGTAGCTTCTATCTCCATTGGAGAAGCAAACCCCTTTAATTTATTCTCTTGCCTTTAGTTGTTTAAAAATAGCTGTTTGAGGATAAAGATGGAAAGGATAAACCCAATGATTCCTTTCCCTAGTGGATGTTCTTGGAAAAAGGAAAATGACCAACCACCAAGGTTGTGGTGGGTGATGTGATAAGTACCATTTGTTCTTAACCAGAAGTTTCAGGTTTGAATCTTGGGAATTGAGATTGAGCTCTTTTTAGTAGGGAGCTTTGGACTTGTCATCACAAATTCGAATTAGTCTGGTTCCAAAATGGATATTGAACGCCAAGTGAAAAACCAAAGAAAATGGGGGAAATGACCATGTAAAGCATGAACAAAATCAAATATACGTTGACATAGATAGCTTTGATCTATGTTGACAAACTAAAGAGTGAAAACATCACTAGATTTGTCAATACATTGTTTACTTGTGGTTTTATAAGACTACGAAACTTTTTATTTATCTACTTTTTTTGCTATGGCTATAAATTGCTGATTTTTTTTTATCAAAAGTATTTAGTAGAAGTGTATAATGCTTTTGTAAAGTTGAAGACAAATGCCTCTTTCTTCATTATCATCTATTCATAAATGGAAAAGACCTTTTCTTTCTTTTTGCTTGCTTTGCCACAAAGATGTTATTCTTCACATTCTTCTGCAGTGTCTGAATGAAAAGAGAGAATCTTGATTACTTTTAAAACAACATAAAGATTAAAATAATTCGTTACTTATGCTGGTGAACGATAACAAGTATCTAAAGGCGCACAAACACCATCATTATTTGTGAAAACCTTACCTGCAATCCTTAATCTTGGTTTGAAACCTGGGAAATTCATGTTCAGTAGCTCTGTATTTATTGATTCCTCCGCGTTTCTTGGAATTAACTTTAGAAATAATGTTGTGTTCTTGATGATCTTTATCATTATCGATCTCAAATTCCTCTAATTTTCGTTCTTCAGATGATAACGAAAAAAATGAGAGAACAAGAACAAGATTCAGCTCTACTAGAAACATTTCTCTTAGTTTATCATCACCTTTCTCTTCCTCTCTATCCATTAATTGTTCTTCAAGCTTCGTTGTTGTACTCGTAGATTCAGCCATTTTTTTTCCACTCAAAAATAATGTCAAGTAGAAAAAATATGTAGATTTTTTATCATAGGAAAATGCCTTGTTGCTATGTAAATAGTAACTGGGATTTGGAAACCATAAGAAGAATAAAGGACAATTATATATAGCTTTAATATGTGGTGTCTAACTCTTTTTTAGTCATCCATCATTTTTTTATGTAACAATAACCACAATTTCATGTATTTTAGGCACATGTTTGGCTAATAGATTTGGTTGGTTTTTTTTTTTGTTCCTTTCTTTCCTCCCATAATTTTTTTAAAAAAATATTTGCCTTTGCACTAAGAGTATTTTTCTATCATCACGAATTATTAGTATTATCTAAATGTTGGGGAATGAATTGAAATAAGTAGGGTAAAATAGGTATAAAATAAAAAAATATTTCTTAATTTTTCAAACTGAATAAGTTAATATAGATATTTATTTTTAATATAATAATCAAGTAAAATAGACATTAAATAGTGAATAAACATGTATTATGATGTGATATATAGTTATACAAAGTCAATTGCATTAGGTAAACATTTAATTAAAAAAATTCAAAGTAGGTGTAATAGGTTACTTGAATGATGTCACTTGTACAATATTAATGTTTAAATAAATGTTACTTGTACAACATAAATGATAAAGAATTAAAAAGATATTCATCTTCAATTTAAGTTGGATAATGATAGAGAAGTAGAATATATTCATAACGATTTATTTCTCAACTCAAATTCAAATTAAAGATAAGTGAGATAATGATAAAAATTGAAAAGATATTTATCTTCGATTCAAATTTATTAACTATTATTGAAGATAAATACTACCATCTAGGGGCTAGAAGCACACACCAATTGGTCGACACGTGTGCTTCTGGGCATTAACATTTCATTTAAGGACAATTTAGTTATTTATTATATAACTAGTAAACTCATCCGCGCTTCGCGCGGGCATAAAAGTAAATAAAATTTGAAAATATTAAACATGATGTCTACTTTAATTTACTATTGTTTTGTACATTTTTCTATCTACAAACATGAACAAATTTAATTCACTATCCATAAACTAATATCATAATTAAAAATATATTAATTAAAAAAAAACAAATAAATACAAGTGTCAATATAGAAACACTGTATCGATTACTTGCGTGATTATACAATGCTGAATCTTATTCTATTTTTTCTTCCTTCGTTGCAGTCATACTTTACAAAGTACTGGATTCCATATATCATCCCATTAATCAAATAAATCCCTTCATTTACTGAACTTTTTTTTTTAATAATTTTGATTTTTAAAAATTAATTTTGTTATTATATCAATGTCTCATTATTCTATTCTATAAATTCAGCATATCAGATTAACTCTTGAATAATTATTTGTATCGATATATTATATATGAAATAACTGTCAGAATCTATAAATTAATTAATGGAGAAGTGATTTAACATCTCTTTTAGACAAATATTTTTAAACATTTGAGATTCTTAATGTTAAATTAATTTTAAACACATAAATAACTGTAATTATAGTTAGCTACTTGTTAAAATAAAATAAGGTGGCGTTTCACTTTGACAATAATTTTTTTTTCTATTTTTACAATAAAACATGACTAAACGGCTATTAAATATAGCAATTGTTTTTCTCATATTTAATTTTTTTGTGAACAATTCTAAAATGACCGCAGTATCACTCAAATTATCATGACATCAAAAGCAAGCCAAAAGTTTAGAATCATTTGTTCCTATTCCAGAAGAAAAAATAGATGATATTAAATGGTTATCACTCAAAATTCATCATAACAAAACAATAATTAAAAAAGCACAAAACTCATAACCATAATTATAAATAAGTCACCTATTTAAAATTTAATTTCAACTATTATATGCTTGTCTATATATGTAAATTTAATATCCACGACATATCACAAGAAAAAAAACCAAATAGATGTTATTCAAATTCTATTTGATATTAATCAAATTTTTCATATCATCATAAAAGCGTCCTCCCTCATCTAAAAATAAATTAATTAAAAGTGGACAAAAGAATTATGTACCTATAAAACTTCTTGCTCAAATGGTGTAATATTCTATAAATATCCACGACATATCACAAGAAAAAAATATATCAAATAGCTATTATCAAATTATATTTGATATTAATCAAATTTTTCATATCATCATAAAAGCATCCTTCCTCATGCAAAAATAAATTAATTAAAATTGAACAAAAGAATTACGTACCTATACAATCGTCTCATCCTCCCTCATCAATAAATAAATAAATTAATTAAAAGTGGACATACCTATATAATCGACTCTCTATTTGCATACTTTTTCTTTTATTAATCAGCATAACATATGCACTATGTTATTAATCATCATAACATACACTATTGTTGAAAAGAAATGAAAAGTTTATGTATGCAAAATATTATTCAAAGATCATTGCTCCCAAGATTTAATGCAAAAAGTAAATGTAAGAGTAATTGTTGAATATACGGGGGTTATAGGAAGGGGAAAGATGAAGAAACATAGACAGTCACTATCCATTAATTATTCAATTTATTGAAGAATTAAAACTCAATAACAAAGTCATGATATATTACTATTATGTGGGCTGATTTTTTATACCTAAAAAAGGGAAGTGCTAAATAGCCAAAAAATTTGGACATAATTGCTAGAAAATTAAAAAAACTATAATATTTTATTTTTTAAAAAATAAACCGATCTTTTTTCTATTTTTTAGTTAAAGGATATTAAAGTTTAAAGGGTAAAAATGTTTAAAAAGGTAAAATAACATAGATAAACTATCATTCTGGCCAAATTCTGACCAAAAAAGATTTTTCCCATAAAAAATATTAATATATTATTATGTTATCATTATATAAAAAAGAAGGAAAAAAGATAGGAAATTAATGCAAAAATAATAGAGTAAAATGAACCGTTTTAATTTTTATGAATTTGATGTGTAATTAAGACGTAAGAGATTTAATTGGAATGTGGCATTTTATAAATGGCAACATTTGAGCAAGAAGTTTTTAAAGACACTAACATTTCTCTTTCATATTTAATATTTATTTAAAATATTTTTGATTAAAAATTGAAATAAAATTCAAAAAATTGAGAAAATAAATAAATATACTTCCTGATCAAAGAAGCATGCCACATTAGAATGCTTATGATTCCCTTTTATATATCCAACTCTTCTTAACAACCAAGGAAATAAGTGTCCTAACAGTAGTCATTTTAACCACATGTGAGAATGTTTCAGTATAGTCTACTCCAACCTGCTGTGTGTACCCTTTTACTATCAATCTAGCCTTGAATCTTTCCACACTATCATCTGCCTTATGTTTGACTTTGTACACCCATTTACAGCCAATAACATTTTCCCCTCTAGGTAATGGGACCAGGTCCCAAGTGTCATTTGCATACAAAGCTTCAAATTCTTGTGTCATGGCATATTGCCGGGCAGGATGCAACACAGCTTCTTCATATGAATTAGTTTACCAACTGCTGACTATCAGAACAAAGAGTGGTGAAACAAACATGGTCATGGTGAGACAAAAATGAGGTGAGAGAGTGATGTGGAGCAGAGGTGTTATGTGCAGGTATGGAAGAATGTAGATTGGGTAGTCTGTAAGTACATATAAAAAAAAGTTGGTTTAACTCTCAAACATAAAAAGTAACATATGTTATTAAAAACTTTAATAAAAAGTACTATAATTTACAATAAATAATAACTTAAAATATCTACAAGACAACAAAAAACAGACTAATTTTTGTACTGCTTGTGTCACATAAATTAGGATTTGGATGATTTTAAAATTTTAATTTTGGTTATACATTATAAAATAGCCGAAAAATTGAATGATATAATTTTTTTAAAAATAACCGAATGAATCATCCTATCGATAACCCTAATGTTACTTCTACTCTGTTTATTTTTACTTAAATTTAGAAAGATATACTTCATTTCTACCCTCAATCTTATCGCTACATTTATTTGCTATTTAAAATTGAAATTAAAAAGACAAATGACAAATAAGTTTCTATATTACCTCACTTATGAGCAAAATATATTATAACAATCTTTACTAATTTTATAACAATACATAAACTATACTCCCTCCGTCCCATATTAGATGGGCACTTCCAACTTTACACGGTGATTAAGAAATCATTAATAAATTGGAAGACGTCACCATTTTGCCCTTTGTTTATATCAATGCACATTGAAATGAGTTACAAAAAATACACATGCAATATAGGAATGGTCATATTAATTGTAGGGGTAAAATGGAAAAGAATTAATTAATTCTATCCTAATTTAATAAGTGCTCAAATAATATGAAAAAAATATTTTTAGTAAGATTCTCATCTAATATGGGACGGAGAGAGTAACAATATAACTTTATTAATGTTGGGCATATATATATATATATATATATATATCAAGAGAAAAAATTAAAAGAAAAGAAAAGGATTTATTTAAATAATAATAATAATAAATTAATAATAGTGATAATAAGGAGAAGAAATAAATAAGATTTTCTTCAAACAACAAAAGGGGAATTAAAAAAAATGTTTTATAGCAACAACGAGAAAAAACAAAAAAGTAATTATAATAAATTGTACCAATGATGCAGAGAAAGATAAATAAAATATTTAAGATCTATTTTTTAAAAAAGAAATTATAAATCAAAGGAAAGAAAACAATTAACAAAAAAGAGAATTTTTTGAATAAGAAATATTAATTATGGTAATAATGATGAGAGATCAACAAGAATTTTTATTTTAAAATACTATAAAAATAGAAGGTGGAAAAAAGTAAATTGTAGTAGTAGTAATGATGAGGAGAGGTGAAAAATATTTACTATTTAATAAATTGTAATAATGGTGAGGAGAGAAATAAATAAAATGTTTTTTTTTTTTGCAGATTTTACAAATTAAAAGATAGTAAAAATTTTCAAAAAAAAAAAAGAAGATAAATGATAATCCTGATCAAAGTGAGGTTCTACATCAGTCTTTTATCTTCCATCTTTATATTTTACTAAATTGAGATATCAATCTTTAATCATAGTACTTAATAATGATTAATAAAAAAATTAATGTTTGTGTTTAATTGCAATACAAATTTAAAATTTTTCTTTTATCTTGTGTTGCAATTTATTTCAATTTTCTACACTGAATAGATGAATTTTCGATGAATATTATGTATGATAAATATTTAAAAGTTATATTTTTTATACAAAATTTACTTCTACGACTTTGCTACAATAAACCTTTAGCCCGATGACCATTTGTGTTCTTTTCATTTTGTTCAAAAAATCAAACACATCATATAATATATTTAATATTGTATGATCTATTTTCTTTCAAGTGCATCAACAATTCAGCAAAACGATTATGATTCAATTAAAAGAAAATATTTATTATTTTTAAATTACGATTCTAATCAATAGCAAAAAAATTCACACTATATTGAATTATTTCAACAGTTATTATTACATTGCTTAAATTGTATTTAATAATAACTAGAACTTAAAACTTAAATCTATTTGAATTTAAAAATTAAGAAATGAAGAAACTATAAAGAGAAACAGAAAATACTACAACTAAAATTTCTAACATATCTAATAAGCATTAGGGATTTTACGTTAGTATTCTCTTTGCCATGATATTATTTAGATTAAAACTGTGTACTTAGTTGTATTTTCCTATTTTAGAAACTAAAAAATTCAATATCTTTTCACTGAAGATTTTGAGTTATTTAGTTTTTTTTATGAAGAAAAACTTCCACTTTATAAAGTTTATAAGAAAAAATTCTGTTTTACGTCATAATTTAGACGTTAATAGATTAAGGTCTGCCGTTTAATTAGATTTTTTATCAAAATGAAAAAGAAAAATTGCACTAAACCTGTGTTAGTTGCATCTTAAAAATATGATTTATTTATGTTAATTTTATCTTTTTATGACTCAAATAGATTCTCGACTCAAGTTAGGACTTCTCTCGTCGTACCGACATAAAATCATTAAGTGTATTTTTTACAAATATATTATAGTAGTAGTTGTTTTCATTTTCTTCAAGAAATTGTCAGCTATTTTTTCCAATAAGCAAATCTGTGTTCAACACTTTCTTATAATTAATTATTACAATTATGTCAAAGTCCAAATTGCCATGCAGAAAATAATTACTTTTAAGTGCAAGGGTTTGACACAATAAAGTTGACAGCCGTTTTTTCTAAATAAAAGGTTAATATTATTTTTGAAAAAGTGAAGTCGCTTTAATAAAAATATATATATTTTATATTTAAGGTGAAATTTTTTAATGAGATTTAAATTAATCGAATTTTAAATGAATAACGAACATCAAATTTATAAAAATAAAAAATAAATAAAAACTTTGAGATTGCCAAAATGGGTCCGCCCTTTACCTTGAAATTTTAAGAGCTAGTATAGCAATCCAAAGCTGACCATTTATTTGTTTTTATTAATAAAAAATATCTTTTTTTAAAAAAAATAGAGTAAAATAAATATAGAAAAGATAATGAAAAAAATCATATAAAGAAAGTTGACTATTGATTATCCCATTATATATGTTCTTTATAATTGAGACACCACTATAATAGTAATTTGATTTGTGGGACTTATTAGAATTTAAGTTGGATACACTGTCTATATATAACTTCTTTTATAATATTATATGAATTTTATTTTTAATAATACATAAAGTTTAATACTAATTAAATTTGATATTATAATCTACAAACTAAAATTGTAACATGTTTGGCACCGATTAAATTAGCACAATGATATATGTTTTTTTTAACACTGAAGGAAATTATTTATCAAATGAGTTTAAATTATATACATGTTGAATACAAAAAAATAATTTTAAAAAATAAGTTACACCATAAAGTTAGCAACTTAGCATGAATCATGATACGTAATTATGTACTAAGACCAGATATCAGTTGTTCAATATTTTATATTCATCATATTAAAGAAGTTTGACTTTTCTGCTGTTTTTTTTAAATAATATTATCACAGTGCAAAATTGGGAAAAAAAAATATGGGCAAAAAAAAAAAGATATTGTTTTAGGAGTTTGCAATGTTATGTGTGCCCTGCTCATGTATTTATTCCATTCTTTTAAAAATAATTAATAATTGATGTTATGGTGATAAAATTAGTTTGAGAAAATATGGTTCGTTTCAATATGTTTAAGTATTAATTTGTCCATTATTAATCTAGTTTATCTTGATTTGTTAGCTCGTTTAAGAGTTTGAAATAATTTAAGTATGTAACCTAAATTGATTAATGATAATCTTGCCAAAAAGTTCAAATTAAAAATATATTTTTTCATTTGATATATCATGTAAAGCTATAATAAAGAACAATTTATTTACTTAACTTTTCTCTAAGTATATAAAACAAATTAAGAAAAAAAAATTAAGAGTTCAACGACTTGGAATGTGATTCATATTTTTAACCCATGTTTAATAGAATTTGACTATATTTATTTTGATCTGTCTAAATTTAGCTCAATTACATTGCGTCGATATTATTTGTTGATAAAGATTGGAATCTTTGACATTGCCAGAACAGTTCCAAATGGTGCTGTTTGACTAAATATATAAATAAAATAGGAGTTTTATTATTATTATATATATAGTATATGGCAATCCAAATTTGACCATTAATTCCAAAGTGAGAAAAAAAATTGTTTAAACTTTTTTGGCTAGTATTTAAATACTGTTTTCCTAATGTATCTATATATAGTAACAAAATACTAAGAAGAAAAATTCATTAGTGTGAGATTTTAATTTTGCATTTAAAAAAAATAAAAAACTAAAGATGTCTAGTTTTTCAAGATTGCTATCAACAATCTCCAAGAAAGTCGTGAAACCTTTTTCTCCCACTCCATCAACTCAAAAAATTCACAAATTTTCACTTCTTGATCAATGTATGGGTAATTTTTATATGCCCCTTGTTCTATTTTACCCAAAACATCAACTAGAACAAGGTCCAAAACAACTCTCTAAACTTCTAGAAAACTCATTTTCAAAAGCATTGACTTATCATCAACCATGGGTTGGAAGTTTAAGAGATAATGCAACTATTCATTGTGATGACACTGGGGCTGAGTTCTTTGAAGTTGAAGTTAATTGTCCAATGAATCAAGTTGTTCATCGCCCAGACTTAGCATTTCCTCCAGGGTTATCCTGGAAGAATGTTCCTCATGCAAATGATGGTGGCCGATTGAGCGTAGCGCAGCTTAGCCACTTTGATTGTGGAGGAATGTCAATAAGTGTGTGCATGTCACATAAGGTGGGTGATGCGCATAGTGCCTTTTCCTTTTTGAAGGATTGGGCTACAATAACCCAACAATATCCAAATGGTGAATTATCATGTCCTTCGTATTATGTTCAGGATTCATTAATGCCATCTCTACCCAATGGCCCACTAAAGTTCCCCGTTGTGGTTGAGCCAAATGCAGAAGAAAGTGTCGAATTTGAAAAGAGATTTTTTTTATCTGAATCCAATATAAGAGCTCTCAAAGCATTGATAGTTGATGATCCATCATCAATAGTGCAAAATCCAACAACTACTGAGGTTGTTAGTGCAATTGTTTACAAATGTGCGGCAATTGCTGGTGCAAACATATCAAATGGTAATGATTCTTCATCTCAAATGGTTTTAGTATCCGATTTACGAAAAACAATTCCGCCTTCAATAAAATCAACATCCACAATCGGGAACATTCTCACCGCCTTCTCTACACCAATATATAACCTAGAAGACCTGAGGCTACCAAAATTAGTAGCCGATATAAGAAAGTCTAAACATGAGCTTTCCACCAGAGACAATTTCAAAGAAAACAAATGGGTATCAGAGATGCTAGAATATGCAAATAAAATAAATACAGGAACAGAGGATGACCAATCGTATCGTCAGAAGAGTTCATGTCACGATGTGTATCGATGTAGTAGTATATGTAACATTCCATTCCAAGATTTGGATTTTGGATGGGGGAGACCTACAAGAGCAAGCATAGCAAGTACACCATTTAGCAATATGATTTATTTGATGAATACACAAGATCAAAATAAAGGAATTGAAGTGTTTATTAACTTGAATCAACAACAAATGTCCATTTTTGAACAAGACAAGGAATTTCTACAATTTGCTAGTCCTGTTGGTGATAATCATGTTCATGAGGACAAAGAGAAATTATATTGCATGGAAGCTTTCTAAATTATTCTTACATGTGCATTCATGTCACAAGGAGTTTATAATTCAACAAGGTTATAAATTTGTATTTGCTATATATGTTTCTAAATTTCTATTTTATGGTATGTTGTTTATTTCGTGTAAAACCTCTTTAAATTTATCTACCAAAAAAATATAAAAAATTTAAATGTCAAATTATTTTTAAGAAAAAAATTATTCTCATAAATTCTTGAACGTCTGAAGTTCATATAAGATATCTACAACTTTAGACTCATATTTAAAAGTAGTAAACTTGTAAATTCTTATACATTGCAAATATAATTTAAATGATGGTTCACAAATCGACGACCTATCACCCTCTTTAATAAACTTTAAAGTGTAACAACAATGCCAAAAAATTAATTAAAAAATTATACTGTTAAACTATATAATATGTTAGTCAAACCTTATATTAATTACATATCTTGTATCTTAAAAAATGTTTTTTTCTTTAAATAACTAGTGAGATTCATTGTTTACTTTTTTTTAACTGCATACATATATTATATATCTGTTGGCTATTTTCAATTTAGGTGGACATTATTTACTTTAGTTTTTTAAGAAGAAAAGCGAATAGATGGCGTTTTGTCATGAAAACACGTTTGATCATAATTTTTTTTAAAAAATTCAAAAACAACTAACAAAAATTATTCTTACAAAAATTTAAAAAACAACTCTAATTTATTTCATGATCAAACACAATTTCAATTTTTGTTCGTAAAATAATTATTTTTCCAATAACAAAATGAAACATAGTCAAACGCCTCCAATATTTGGGATTAAACTTCAAATTGAAGTTCACCCACAAAAGAAACATTATAAGACAAAATGATCCATAAACTTTTAGAAATATCTCCGAACACCCTTTATCTTTCCTTCTTTCTCCCTTTTTCCCCTTTCAAAATTTCCCCATCGTCTTCAAAATTCGATTCAGGCATCCAAATCTCCTTCAAATTCAGAGCAATTTTCAGTAAAAAAAAAAAATCAAAATCTGGGCTGCAATGAAACGCTATATGAACCCATTTTCCTGTATCTTATTGTGTTGCATCTTTTTGTTGAGTTCGATATACATCGCTAAAGCTGAAGTTATTACCCTCACAGGCAATACGTTTAATGATAAGGTAAATAAAACTTATTTTTGTTGCTTTTATGTTGCTCGGACTCTTCAAAAATACTGTCACACTCGTATCGGATTCTGCAAAAATATACTACTTTTGGAGGATTCGATACGCACTTGTGGACATTTTTTGAAGAGTTTGAGCAATATAGATTTTAGTTTGTTGTTTGGTTAGATCAGAGATTAGTTTTACCTTGTAGAAGATTACTAGGGTTTATAAGATCTGTAACATGTATGTGTTTTGACTTTTTGAGTAATTGTTGCTCTATGCTGTTGTTGTGTCATTTGAGATGATATTTTGTTAGTAATTGAGTGATGATATCTAAATTTGATCTGGGTATTTGTTGATTTGGTGTGTGTCGGATCGTTCAAAAGTAGTACATTTTTAATGGCTATGATACAGGTGCAACAACATTTTTGTTTGATGAGTTAAGTAATTATTGTTCTTATTTTGCTGTTTTATTTTTTAAAAGATGACAAGTATTTCATTAGTTATTGAGTGATGATGTCTACATTTGATCTGGGTGTCTGTTAATTTGATTGTTTGTTGACTTTTGTTTTGTTTGTCAAAGTAAGAAATGAGTGTTTCCATATTTGATATTGCTCAAACTATTCAAAAAAATGTTGATGAGTGTGAGTATGTTCGTCTGGAAGTAGTACATTTTTTTACGGATACGATATGTGTGCAGCAACATATTTAAAGAGTTCGAGCAACATAGTCCATATTGGAACCTGCTACGTGTCATTTTGGGTTGGAATTGCATGAGATGCAAGTGTCCTTACCATTCTCCTAATTGTTTCACGGAATTATTTTTCTGTGTAATTTGATTAGGAGCTTGTAACAACATCTACGCCTCAATTCCAAGCTAGTTGGGGTCAGCTGTATTCACTTAATATAAATGGTTTGTCTGGTCTATAAAATTTCAATACTCTATAATCTGTACTTAAGGATTATCTAACACGAGGAGTTTTCTAATATACTAGAGTGGTTAATCTCCAATATACTAAGAGTAATTTAGTATGCACTTGAGCATATTGGACACAACTGTTTTAAAGTAGGGGATAAGCATTAAGGGCTTGTTTGATGATGTATAAGCATTATAACCAACATTAAATTATGGCCAAATACACACACACACACACCCAACTTGTCTAATACTTTCATTTTGACACTTGAACTACAAGTAGCATCTATTAAATACTTTATGTTGTAGAAAAATGTAACTTTTGAACACAAATTTGATAATTCTAAATTATGTGTGGTGCATGACTATCATGCACGTGGCATGGCAAACAAGGCCAATTAGAAAGACATGTCAACAAACTCCCCTCCCCCCCAATTGTCTGATACCAACCACCTCGTAGCGCAAATAATATCCATTAAGCTGAACTCTAGCTTCTACAGATTGAGAAACCAAGCTGTTAAAAAAGTTGTTTAGTGCTTGTGAGTGAACCCCATATGGGTCTTAGAATTTCTAGTTAGCAAAACCACAAATTTTGTGAGTTCAGAGGATGATTCAATAATGGTGAATGAAGCTAGAAATAGAAAAAACCTAAGTTGCTCGGACTTTTCACTTTCAGTGCCACATCCGTGTCGACATGACGTGGGTGTGGGATCCATACCCGATCTGGTCAACCGGTATTGGATACTTTGACCAAATTCGTGGGAGAAATTTTGGACAGATTCATGGTGGGCGAGAGAGGAGGAAAATGAAAGAACAAAGATGTTCCACTTACACTAAAAATAAGTGTAATTGTGTCTAATGGGCACATTTTGGCTCGAATTCAAGTGTTCAGTAGATACTACTCCCCGTTCAGGTGTCAAAATGAAAGTGTCGAACAAGTTTTGGAGGTGCTTATGTACTTGGCCTTAAATTATACACCATTTGGTTGCTTATTTCTTAATAGTTATACCATATTTGGTTGCTTTATTCTATGTTGCCATAAATAATACATTTATAAGTTATGAATTTTGTTTTATGTGGATAAAACGTGGAATAAGAATACATGCATTAATTGAAACAACTAAAAAGACAAAAAAGCTCTGAAGTTTTCTCTAGTATACCAAAAAAAAAAATTGGTGGTGGCTGATTTTATAACAAACATGATTGTCTAGACATTCAGAACTACTTCAATTACACATTGCATAGTTTAGAAGTAAATAAACTTAACTTATTTTAAAAGTAAACACACACTTCAAATTTCACATTGCATATTTGAAACAAATCAAACATACAACAAAAATATTCTCCACATTACCCATATCCTTGCATTACCATCCTTACCTACTAATCTCTGCACTACCAACTTCTGCTTAATTTGTTTTTGAAGCTTTTTCACTTTTTATTTCATGTATATCCATCCCAATTATTTTAGCTGCTTCTTTTTGTCTAGCTCCTTCTACTACCTGTATTTTTAAAGACAAGATCGAAAAGTGATCAGTAAGTAATATTTTTATTGCATTAGATAATAGAAAATCAAATCGACTTATAAATAAATCGATATGTACATGTAAACTTCATAAATAATTATCACTTTTCAATTTCTGTATATTAAAAAATAATCGTTATACATCATAAACTTTTGAATTTCACTAGTGTGAAAATTCCATGCATGTCCTCGATTTTCAGTTGTGAAAAATGAAACTTTATAATAATAACTATTTCTTAATTATAAGATTGAAAAGTGATCATTGAATGCTATTTCTATCGCATATACTTACACTCATAATTGAAAAATGGTCATCATCACAAAATATCAAATCATATGTGAAACTTTAGAAAATTCCTATGCAATGATAATTAAACTGAACTGACCAATGAACAACCTTGAATGTACTAATAACATTCACAAAACATATAGCTAACTAATCTTTTGCCTCCATAGTTGAAAAATAGTCACTGACCTAAAATATCAAATTTCACATGTGAAACTTCAGAAAATTCATATGAATCAATATTTTTCAATTAAAAAATGACCAGTAAACGTTAGTTCTATCGAATGCACTTACACCAAGTCCAACACCTCCAAGACCAAGGATAGCAACAGTTGAACCCTTTACAATGTTAACATCTTTCCATGTTGCTCCAAAACCAGTTGTAAATGCACAACATAAAAAGGAACATGTTCAATTGGTAACCTAGGATCAGCCTTAATAACATAGTTTTCATCAAGAACTATGTATTCTGATAATGTTGAACAACTAACATGGTGATAAATTTTTTGACCATTAATGGACATTCTTGATGTTCCATCCAACAATAATCCACTAAAATTTAAAGGGTATTTATGGCATAAATTGGATTTTTTGGACTTGCAATTGGGACAATCTCCACATTCTCCCAAGAAATGTGGCATCACTATGTCTCCTTCTTTCAAATCTTTTACACTCTCTCCCACACTTTCTATCGCGCTGCAAAAAAACAAAAAAAGTTTCATATATAAGAATATAGACAAAATTAATTTTAAAAAAATATAATTATTGTTACATTTCTGCTTAGGATAAGAAGTTTCATATCGGAAAAATACATGAGACTTGAGAGACGTTGCCATGTTGGATATATAAGTAAGCATGTACACCCTAGTGACGTGTTTCAAAATCGTACGGACCGATGCCTAAAACGAACAATATCACTAGCGACTTGGGCCGTTAAATCTATGATATTGTCTAAAGTAGCTTACACCTTGTCTAATTCCATGTCCATCATTTTCTTATTTTCAAAAATGGTAGCAAATACGGAAAAATAGATTCGAAATTTAAACTTTATGATTCAATCTTCATGAAATTTAGTATTGAAATGATTGTATTTTTAGAATTTTAAGTTCAAATATATATTATTTATTGCAATTTCAATGAACTTTTATATTTTTCTAAATTTAAAAATATATATGAGAGAAATCAATTATTCTTACCCAACTCCTTCATGTCCAGGAATGCGAGGGAACAAAGGCTGAGAATCATCAACAATAGATCAGATAATTATTAGCTATGAAATTTATCGCTAAAATTTTTAATTTATAGTTATTGATGATTAAATGAAATTAATAGCGATTTTTAATTATTTCGCGATAAAAAAAATATAATTTCAAAGAAATTTCCATATATACCTTTGGAAAGCCTTTGCAACAAAGAACATCAGTACCACATAAACTAGCATAAATCATTTTAATTCTAACTTCCGTTGATTTTGATGGATCAACTTCTATTTCTTCTATTTTCAATTCCTCTCCGGACTTCCATACTATTGCACCTGCATTTATTTAACGAAATTTCTGACTACATCATTTGAAATCATTATATTCATGACTTGATCGTTAGACAAGAAAGTTTGTAGTATCTTTTTTTATTTAATGCATAGTATGCATGTAGAGAGAAATTAAAATCTCACCTTTGCATGTAATGACTCTGTGATTGCTTGAATTCATTATGGTGAAGTCGAAAACGAGATATAATAATGTGGAGAAGATAAAATTGTTTCAAGCAGTGATATGTATATAAAAAAAAAACAAGTAAGTCACGTTATAAAGCTGGAAAATTTATATTTTGGCATGAAAAAATATTTTTTTTTATAAATGACATATATATATAACCATAAAAGAAGAATGTACAACACTATCTTAGCACATATATATCATCCAACACTTGTCATGTGCTAAGTAGTAGATATTCCCACTTACTATATATATATAAATGGGCCCAAATGAGGTAGGTAATTAATGGTGTTAAATTGTCCAATAATATAAATTTTAAAGGTACAACCATAAAAGAAGAATGTACAACACTATCTAAGCACATATCATCCAACACTTGTCATGTAACAAGATTTTTAGTTATATATTTATTATTTAGTTAATAATAAATATGTTATTGTATGAGCTATTTGTTACTCATTTCTTTTGAATTTGTTAATCTGATTTTGATCTAACACATAATTTACGAAAGTAAATTAGATTTTGAGAAAAAACAATTAAGTGATACTTGAAGTTGTCCCACATTTTCAAAAAGACACCTTAACTTTATTGCTTTCTGTAGGCTTCAAATTATCGTGGTCATTTTTTAGGCTGATACAAGTTTTGTACATTTTCTATTTAATTTTATTTTAATATTATAAATCGCAATAACATATGCTACTTTTTATGTTTGAGAGTTAAACCAACTTTTTTTTATATGTCTTTTAATTTTATATGTGTTTTGTCCTTTTCCATTTTGAAAAATCAATACTCTCTCCATTTTATTTTATATGTCATCTCTTTACATTAATAAAGTTATATTGTTACTCTCTCCGTCCCATATTAGATGAGAATCTTACTAAAAATATTTTTTTCATATTATTTGAGTACTTATTAAATTAGGATACAATTAATTAATTCTTTTCCATTTTACCCCTACAATTAATATGACCATTCCTATATTGTATGTGTATTTTTTGTAACTCATTTCAATGTGCATTGATATAAACAAAGGGCAAAATGGTGAAGTCTTCCAATGTATTAATGATTTCTTAATCACCGTGTAAAGTTGAAAGTGCCCATCTAATATGGGACGGCGGGAGTATAGTTTATGTATCGTTATAAAATTAGTAAAGATTGTTATAATATATTTTGCTCATAAGTGAGCTAATATAGAAACTTATTTGTCATTTGTCTTTTTAATTTCAATTTTAAATAGCAAATAAATGTAGCAATAAGATTGAGGGTAGAAATGAAGCATATCTTTGTAAATTTAAGTAAAAATAAACAAAGTAGAAGTAACATTAGGGTTATCGATAGGACGATTTATTCGGTTATTTTTAAAAAAATTATATCATTCAATTTTTTGGCTATTTTATAATGTATAACCAAAATTAAAATTTTAAAATCATCCGAATCCTAATTTATGTGACACAAGCAGTACAAAAATTAGTCTTTTTTTTGTTGTCTTGTAGATATTTTAAGTTATTATTTATTGTAAATTATAGTACTTTTTATTAAAAAATTTAATAACATATGTTACTTTTTATGTTTGAGAGTTAAACCAACATTTTTTATATGTCTTTTAATTTTATATGTGTTTTGTCCTTTTTCCAGTTTCAAAAATTAATACTCTCCATTTCATTTTATATGTCATTTCTTTTTATAAATATATTAATTATTCTCTCTTCTTATTGAAACACATGTTGACTTCTTATACAGTAGTTATTTCCTCTTCTTATTGATTCTACTATATTTTTTTATGGTTGTATTATTTGTACGCTTTGAAAATTGTGTGGTTCAAGAATATTTTTTTTAATTCCTATTTTGTCATTTTGTTGATAATGTATTTGGTTGCAGACTTGCAGTACTTTTTCAAACTTCCATTTACCCCTTCTTTTCCACTCTTTTACATAAATTCACAAATGGACTTTGGTAAACACTCCAATAATAGTTGTTCATTATTGACTTGACACATTTCTTAAAAAATAATAAATAATAAGGGTAATTTTACTATATTATTCTTTTATTTTATTAAATTTAATGCTTTGAGAAATGTGTTAGACGATAAATGGTACTCCCTCTATTTCACAAATAATGGTCTAGTGTGACTTGACACGAAATTTAAGAAAATAAATAAAACTTTTGAATCTCGTGGTCCTGAATTAAAGTTATGTCAAATGTATAAAATTGCTCTTTAATCTTGTGGTCTTAAACATATCATGTGGAAAGTTTAATTAAAATGTTACCAAAATAAGAAAGAGATCATTCTTTTTTAAACATACTAAAAAGGAAAGGATGCCATTCTTTTTTAAACGAATGGAGTATTTAATAGCAAGGGTAAAATAGACACAAAAGGTAAATTATCTCTTGATTTTCTAAATTGGACAAGTATTCTTGGACAACTACTTTTTAATATAGTGGACAACTATGGTTGGACAGATGGAGTACATTGAATAATTGAGCCATTTTCAATGAAAAAAGATCCAATCAAGTACTCCCTCTGTCCCTAATTACTTGTCCACTTTTGAATTGACACACCTATTAAGAAAACAATTATTGACATAGTGAGTTTACCATTTTACCCCTATTAATTATGAAGTGGATGAATTAAGAATTTAAGATTTTCAAAAAGTTCTACCCTTTTCAAAGTAATTAATTGAGGGTATAATAGGTAAATTTTTTTTGTCTTTTCTTGATTTGTCAAAATGGACAAGTAACTAGGGATAACTATAAAAGGAAAAGTGGACAAATAATTAGGGACATACAGAGTAATGTTCAATGAGCTTTAGATTAGTACCATGTGGATCATAAAATAATATATGGTTGAGATTCATTTCAAATCTTACACTTACCATAAAAGCTAAAAATAATAGAGTAAAGCTAATGTTATCCATTAAATAATTAGATTATTTTAGATTTACACCAAATAGCGCCTTATTCGAAAAAATAGCACTATCTAGGAGAATTTTTTTAATTCAGTGAGTAAATTACCGCTGTCAATGTCTTAATTAAAAAAATGGCATTGGCAGTGGCATTTTTTTTAATTAAGACGTTGACAGTGACAATTTACTCAATGAATTTTAAAAAAATCTTCCTGAAGAGTGTTATTTTTCGAATAGGACGATATTTGGTGTAAATGTTCAATAATAGAATTATTTTAATGAATATTGTTAGCTTTACTTTTACTGATTTTTCTATTAAGTGAAAGATTTGAAATGAATCACAACCATACATGATTTTATGATCCACATGACATTAATCTAAGAGGCCATTGAGCATTACTTGACTGAATCTTTTTCCACTTTTAATAGTGTTTCTATGTTTTATATTATAGAAAAAAAAAACTACTTTTTAAAGTTTTTGAAAATAACTTCTCCTATTTTTCAGATACATTTATTTTCTTCAAAAGCTTGGTCAAACACCTCATATTTTTAAAATAAATATTTTTTAAAGGAAAAAAAAAATACTTTTAGCCTCTCAAAAATTTGACCAGATAGACTGTAAGTCTGAACAATTTCTTAAGATTTATTTTTTCTTAAAAATAAATTCTTAAGTTTTATTTTATTTTTAAAACTCTCGATCGATCCAAAAAAGACTAATACGCAATGTACTATTTGTCCCCGTGCATATGTTTAATTTGTTCTTTAATTTGAGGGCAGTTTAATTTAGAAACAAATTATCAGGTAATTAATAATAGAAAAAATATAATGTATATATGAATTATCTTTTATTGAACATTTAGTTTAATACAGTGTATGTTGGTATGCAATGACAAATTTCAGATTTCAAATACAGGTTCAAATACCTATAAAAGAGCCCGTATAACTTAGATAGTCTACTGATCTTAGCAAAGTGTAGAGTAACTCGAGGAAACATCTCAGTTACATGATTAGAGAACCTATTCAAGTCACCAAAGAAAACAGTTACATGATTAGAGAACCTATTCAAGTCACCAAAGAAATTAATTAGGTACTTAATAATTTGAATTAAATATTCATTATCGAAATATAAAACATTAACCATGAAGAAATTAGATAGCATGAAGTCATTCTTGATATGATTAAATTGGCAAAAGATGAAATATTATCAGTTACCAAAGAGGGTGTTGTTTTGAATACCTTATAGTCTATCAAGGATGCAATATTTTTGAATCAATTTAAATTGCAAATTTTTTCTTTGTATGATAAATTTGAGGGGAAGGGCAATTGTTAGTACTACCTCTTTTTCTTTGGCGATTTTCATTTCATAAGAAATGAGACTCTCATCCAATGTGGGCATTTTGGAAAAAGAAAAGAAAACTTTTATTATATATATGATTTTTAAAATAAAATTATTAATTGACAAAAGATGCACGTATAATGCACATGAGATCCATATGCAATATACGATATTAGTTTTGTTGAATATACTTACATTGTTTACTAAATTTAGACTTTATAAGCTATTAATTAATTTCATTCAACATATATATGATATTTTAAGAAAAAAAAATACTACATAATTAACCAGAGATACACGTATAATGCATAAAAAATGCACAAGATGCACGTGTGACACATAGTTGATGGTAGCAGGTAAGACAAATACTCGACGAGATTCAGGTCGAAGGAACCATTCACTAAAAAATTGATGATTCTAGTAGTAGTGGTACACAGAATCCGAGCGTTTCTAGCTCGGTCTCTAGCCTCCAATTCGTCGATTGTAGTGTTGTGATTTGCTGGTAACAGACTCTCTAGGTGCAGTACTTCCGCAGCACCTGAAAGCAAATTTCAAAAACGTATATTATAAAAGCTAAGAAAGTACTTATGGCAAGAGGGGATCACTATATAACCTTAATTACAACGACTAATTATTACTATAAATTGTACTATAAGTATTACTATAAATTGTAAAACCTCACCTGAAGAATAGCACTCCTCCTCCGTCTTGAATACTTCATTAAACTTCAACACATATGATCAAAAGAAAATTAATTATAAAAAACTAATTAATCCATGACAAACATGTGTGTATACTAACTAATTATCTTACCACATCAGAAGCACGTATCTGGCTATAGGAGACCAGTAGAAACAATGTTCATATCATGATCTTTATTTTAATTTTTTTCATAACGAACTGAAAAATCATATATTAACTTTGTTATGTTGAGACTAATAATTTCTTCAAAACTTTGTTATGCCGAAACTAACTTTGTTACGTTGAGACTAACTTTGTTATGTTGAGACTAATAAATCATATAATCCAATCAGTTTTAAATAATTATTTTTATTTTTATGTTGTAATCAGAAGTTATGGCCAAATCCCCCTATCCTAAATGACTTGAGAAAATTTATAAGAAAGACTACTCACCCAAAATAATTGGTGCTGAAGAGTTAGCGATCAATGAAGCCCTTAGGATTGTGTCCAAATGCAATATGTCAGATACAAAATAGTTAGTTGTACGACTCTCATCCACGTAATTCAAGATATAACCACATTGCTTTGTCCTCGTGCATTTACACACTAGGGCAGAACAAGAAATGATAGTTGCCAATGTCATAGAAGTTCAACTTAACCTGCAAGAACATAATAATGACTTTAGAAAATTCTAAAAAACATAAATTTTATATATTATAGTTTATAAAAGAAACTAAAAAAATTACAACAGAATGATTTTATATATTATAGTTCTTGAACTATAATATATAAAAAAAATTTATATATTATAGTTCAAGAACAATTGTTGCAAGAATTACATGAAATCCACGAGACCTCTCTCTCAATATCTATCAACAATTTGTATTCTCTTGGTGGTGATCCCACTTTTACTTTTGAATAATATATGCTAAAATTACAAAAAGCATAAATAAAAATCAGTGAAATACATTGGTCAATAACATTGGTTGTAAACCATTAACAAATGAAAAAAAATATAATAACAATCATTGTATTTTATTAAAAATAAAAAATAAAATCAGTGTAAAGTTAAATTATCAAAATATTTTCTTAATTATTGAACCATTTTTTTACTCCTCATCTAAATACCACTTCTGTAATATTACTACTAATTAGTAAATTCACTTCAAATAGTAAGTAAATTAATTAAATGAAAAATCATTGGCATGTAATTCATGTATATTTCAAGTACTTGTAAGAAAAAAATGAATTAGTCGTTGTCATTCAATTGAAAGAGTCTTGAGAAATTTTATCTCATACAACTCCTCCATAAGGTGCATAATGAGAATTGCACTTTCTTGAAAGTGCATTTATTTCCGTGCAATTATTGGTATATATTACATTTTTTTTATATTATAGTATCATTTTATGTGTAATGCACATAAGATGCGCATGCGACGCATGATACTAGTTTTGTTGAATATGTTTGGATTCTTTAATAAAGTTTGACTTTATAAGCTATTAATTAATTTCATTCAATATATATGTGATATTTTAAGAAAAAATATTACATAATTAAGAAGAGATACACGTATAATGTATAGAAAGCGCACAAGATGCACGTGTGACACATATTTGATGGTAATAGGTAAGATAAATACCCAACGAGATTGAGGTCGAAGGAATTGTTCAGTGGAAAATTGATGACTCCACTAGTGGTTGTTCGCAGAATTTGAGCGTGTCTAGCTCGGTCTCTAGCCACTAATTCGTCAATTCTAGTGATGTGATTTGTTGGTAATAGACTCTCCAGGTGGAATACTCTTGCAGCACGTGAAAGCAAATTTAAAAAAACATGCATCATAAAAACTAAGAAAGTAATTATGGCTAACTGTATAACCCCAATTGCAATGACTAGGTATTACTATAAATTGTAAAACCTCACCTGAAGAATAGTATTCCTCCTCCGTCTTGAATACTTCATTCAACTTCAACACAGATAAGCCAAAGAAAATTAATTATAAAGAACTAATTAATCAATGACAAACATGTATGGATACTAACTAATTATCTTACCGCATCAGAAGCACAAAACTGGTTAAAGGAGGCCAGTAGAAACAACATTCGAATCATGATCTGTCACGATCCGAACCTACACTCTAGACGCGATCGACACTCCAGAACCATTGCTAGTATTCATAAAAGATCTGTTTCCCAACTCAAATTCAAATTGTAAATAAGTGAGATAATGATTAAGAATTAAAAAAGGTATTTATCTTCGATTCAAATTCTTTAAGTATTTATTTTTAATTCAAGTTGAAGATAACTACGATTATGATAAAGAATCAAAAAATATATTTATCTTCAACTTAAATTAATAAAACAATAATTTTTCAGCTTAAATTTGAATTGCAAAAAAAATTTTATATAAGGAATAAAAAAATATATGCATGTTCAACTTGCTTTTTAGTCCTTTCTAATATACAAAACACATACACTAGACTTTGTCTATTAAAATTCATAGTCATAGTCTCTGTATTAATCATAGCTTGGTCAGTGTATGTCTTCTGATTTAGATTTGCTTAGGATCGATTCAACTTGGTATGATAAGAAGTTTGGTTGAGTTTGGTTCGATTAAAATTTACAGTCATAGTCTCCGTATTAATTAAAGGCAGGATTCTCTTGTCTTTTATTTTCCTTTATCTGAGAGAGATGTCGTCCTTTCAGTTCCTGATGAATTGAGTCCGTCATCTATTTCATAGTAGTTACGAAAAGCAAATTCTATATGTCACAAGCAGGCATCACGAGTTCTTTACTTTTTGATGGAGTGGAGGACTTTTGTGCATTATAACATAGGCCGTGACTATCCTTTTACCTTGATTGATGTTGCATATCGTCCGCTATTAGAAATAGATAATAATCGAATGTATTAGGCCCACTTGACAAAGTTTTTTAATTTTCTGATGCTTAGTTGGTCGAAATTTTCAGGTTATATCATGATTTGGAGTAGCGAAAATGATAAAGTTTACTAATCCAAATTATAAGGAAGGTGATTATGTTTGGGGAATCACTGGTTGGGAAGAATATACTATGATAAAAAAGTCATCCTCAATTTCTTAGAAAAATCAAATGTTATACAATATTTACATTACCGTAAAATTGTCTAATTTGTAGGTTCATAATTTAAATGTGATGATGCTTTTTACTACAAAACAGAAAAAAGAAAATAAAAAATTAGGGGCAGCTTGAATTGTTCCTCTTCAATTAATTAGATTATTAAATAATTAAATTTTAAAAGAAATTATCTTAACTGTTAACGTTTTTTAAAGCAAAATAATCACTACAATATTAAATATTTAAATTTATTTTTATAATTAAAAGTAATACTAAATATTATACAAATAAAAATAATATTCTATTTTGCATACATAATTAGGTGAAATCTTCATTCTAGTTAATACTTCTACAATAATTTTGATAACTTGTGTAACAAATTTTAAATTGTTTTTAAAACTATAATCAATAATAACTATCTAAACATTTGTATTATTATGTGAATTACAATAATTTATATATACCTATTTATATTTTACAAAATATTAGAATAAATATTATAATCCATTAAAAAACATAATTATCAAATTATAATTAAATATAATATATTATCAATATGATCGTCCTAGTTCAAGCATCCATTTATCTCTGTATCCTATTATTGATACAAATTTCTTCAATATAATATGCCCACTTATGAGCTCATTTTGATACTCAGAAAATCCTATTAGAAAATCTGTATGGTATAATTAGATTATTGTTAGGCAAAAATGACTTTGAATTCAAAATAAAATTTATTTAGGTGCTGGGTAGTTGAAAAGGCTCATAAAGCCATTAAACACGATGATAGTGATGGTGCAGGCAATGTTATTTAACTCCTTCATCAATTCTTTTCTTCCTAAAAATTGTGATGACTTAATACTGTATATATACTAGTGTTTATCGGTCAATCACCTAAATTAATTTATTATTTCATCATAATTATTTTTAAATTTTTTGTGCTTCCTAGGTTTTTCTTAAAAGTCAGAAGCTTAATTGGATGAGTTTAGTTTGTATTTTTTTTTTTTTAGAAAAGGATTTGATATACCCTTAACTTTGTTATTT